>NC_046167.1:16706628-17006628 GCF_011064425.1 Rattus rattus
GAGTGTATCTCCGTGCTTCTCTCCGTCCTCCTGAACAGAGCTGCCTGCCTCTAACCATCATGGATTGACCTAGACAAGGAAACACTGAGCAGAGGTATTACCGATAGTGTGACCACGTTTCCAGTCACAGGTCGGACTCTGATTATTAGTAGGGTTTGTGTGGCTCCTATGCTCTCCGCTTGAGGCTTAAGGTGCCATGGACACTGGAGCAGTCTGGAAGTCTGAACTCAAGTCATCTCTCAGTACAAGTCATGGGGAAATCCATTCTAGTTGTCATTTTGATGCAAGAGAAATATGAAAAATCTGTATGGGGAGGGGCTGCTAGTTTATTGGAAATTTTAAATAGCTGTTGGTTGGGTAGGAATGCGGCCAGACTAACAGCACTGAGATCTCAAAATGTCTCTATCACTCGCTGACAAAAGTAAGCAAGATGATCGTGGCTCTCGCGAACAAGCAGGGTTAATTCCAGGATCGTGTTTACTGGTACGAATCAGCCAGCGTTTGTTAACTGTGTTTGTTTCTTTGTTTGTATCAAGACTACATTTTGCGAGTAGAAACCGACTTAGATTCTCAAGATTGCTCCCAATAATGAAGACAGTGAGTTAATGGTGATGGTGAGGGTGAGAGGCAATGAGAGGCATAAATTCTCTTAAAGGGAACCTTTTGATAGCGCTCACAACCCTCATGCCTGTGAAAATGATATACAAACACCCACTGCGAGGTGGGATCAAGTAGAACCAGATCTGACACAGCAAATAAATCTAAGCTTATGCTCTGGATAGATGGTGCCATGTTGAGACATATAAAAGACAGGGCAATTTCTACCCTAGAATGGTTTCTCTGGACAATTGGGGGAAATGACTCCCTTACTTTATAAACTCACAAATTTTTATGCAAATGTCTCATTAGTGCTTAGGAGAAAAATAAAGGCCACCTTATGTCTTAGATGTAGTAAAGTGTCACAGAGGGGGCGTGGAGTGGGGTGGGGCTTGTACCTAGCATTTAGACATGATGTCACAGAACTTCGGACATAAGATTGATTCCACAGGTTTTTGTTTTGTTTTGTTTATTTATTTTGTTTGTTTTGGTCTGTATTCTTTTTTTTTTTTAATTTATTTATTTATGTCACACACACACTTTTGATCTCTTCATGCACACCAGCAGAGGGCACCAGATCCCATTACAGATGGTTGTGAGCCACCATGTGGTTGCTGGGATTTGAACCCAGGACCTCTGGAAGAGCAGTCAGTGCTCTTAGCCACTGAGCCATCTCTCCAGCCCTTGGTCTGTATTCTTGAAGGAACAAGAGCACGCTAAGAAAGACTAGCAGGAATCTGATTCAATTACAGAAATTACCTCCTCTCGGGGGAACTGTTTTATACACAGTCTGATCCCACTGTGAAAAGAAAGAATTAAGGGTCCACCAGTAACCGGGGAGGTTGTCTAACTTCCAGTTTTGTTCAGAGAGATGTTTTCCATCCTTGCTCATATAAGAAGCTATGTGAGGATGTGACATTTAGCTCAATAGTATTCCAGACAAATATTAGTGAATGACTTCTCTGCTTTACTTAAAATTGTTCCATGACTTCCAGTTATGAAGGAAGAGTGGAAAAGCCTTGGCCGAGTAGACAAAGTCAACGTCTTTGCCTTACCACTCTGTGCATATTTTATTCCAGCCATCCCACCTTTCAATGTCCTGAATATACCAAGCTCTACCTTTCATAGTCTTTACATACATTGTCATCTGAAGCATCTAGCCACAGTCTCCCGTGTATGGTTAATCCTATGCATTCCAAATTGATAGATGATTTAGTTTAAGGGCCACTCAGTTACTTATCCATTGTAATGATAGAACATCTGGCAAAAGCAATTTAAGAGAGGATATGAGGGTTTAAGCTCACAGTTCAGGAATTACAGCCAATGGTGCTAAAGGCATGGTAAATGGAGTAGCTTGATCTGTATTGGAAGGAGTTTCGGGTGCCATTTTTCATGTGTCGGTGGATCCGGAAGCAGAGGGATTGGACTTGGCTATACTCTTCAAAAGCAGTGTCCTAGTTACCCACGTGTGCCAGCCATGCCTATCCAGAGATTCCTCAGCCTCTCAAGTATCTAATCTTGGTAGTGCATTTCCTCTTCAGATCATACAGTAATTTTCCAGAGAGAATTTCTTAAAGGTTTCCAATATTCAATCGATTCATTTGTTATTTTATTAGGGTCTAGGTTTAGTTCCTTTTAAAGCACTAACCTTGTTTATTGTTTTTAGTTTAATGAATTGATTAGGCTGTAGCTGGATATGGAGAGAGGCTAGGACTAGCATGCATGGTTGAAAACAGTCATTTTTATAAAAGGATTGTAAGACATGGCTAAACACAGGGTTTCTTAAGCAATACGAACAGCGTGGATTCAGGAGCAGACACAATTTAGAGAATTCTACAGGAGGGTCATTTGGAGAATTCAAGGGAAGGGATGCAAGGATACATTTTTATTCCCTTTTATTTAAAACACTACACTTCCTGGCTTTCAACTTCTTATGGCAAACAGTTGTGGAAGTGAAGTGGGAAGACCTCAAAGGTAGCAGAGCAGGAAGCATTAGAACTCAGCTACTCCACAGGAATCACACTGTCCAAGTCTGACTTCAGCAGTTCCATTGGGATTGTAAAGTTGGAAAGCTTCACCTTCCGGGGAGGGCTGGAAGGGTAAGTATAGTTCATTTCTAGGATAGTGTGACGGTAGATCCCCTTCCTGAGCACAGCTCGCTGGTGGGCAGCTCCACACATGCATCTGAGGTAATTTGTATCCGGCATTCAGGGTCTAGGAAGGCCCTGTCACATCAGTATCAGGAATATCTGTGCGCTGGCTTCTGCATGCTGTTTTCTTCTATTTTATGCACACGATGAAGACCTAGAAGATAATGTTGCATTCCCTGCACTGTTTCTCTGTTTATTTGTTTAGAGTAAGATGTAAGCATTAAGATAAACAAGGATACATGTGGAAAAATTTAGGAAGTGGCCATTCATGCCCAGGGAAAGTATCAAGAAATATCTTAGTAAACAAGCTTAATATTGATCTCAAGGCCACCCGTACCAATAGATCTCTCTCTCTCTCTCTCTCTCTCTCTCTCTCTCTCTCTCTCTCTCTCTCTCTCTAATGTCTGGCTATGGGTCTCTATATTTGTTCCCATCTCCTGCAGGAGAAGGCTTATCTGGTGATGACTGAATAAAGAGTTGATCTAGGAGTACAGCAGGATATCTTTTATTATTACTTTTTTTTAAAGAACAATAGTATTTAGTTTTACCCTAGGTCTCTGGGCTATCTAGTCTCTGGTTCTTGGTGGCTCAGGCAGTACTGAGTATAAGTTCCAGCTTGTGGAGAGAGCCTTGAGTCAACTCAGACATTGGTTGGTCACTTCTACAAGCTTTGCATCACCATGGCCCTAGCGGATTTTGCAGTCAGGACAGCAGTGTAGATCAAAGGGTTTGTGGTTGGGTTCATGTTTACATTTCTCTTTTGGTAGCCTGCAGAGTACCCTCCCATAGCAAAAGCTCTATAACATAGGGTGAGGTTTCTACGTAGGCACCAGTTGGATTACTTCATGACCAGCGGGTCACATGGGTGCTGTCCTCAGCAATGGGGCCTTGCTATCGGTTTCTAGAAAGCAACCTATTTTCTTGGCAACAGACGGCATTGTTTAGAGATTTCCATGGGATCCCTTTGGCCAACAACTCTATTGGATATAACCAGTCCTAGTACAGGAAGGTTTGTTCATTGATAAGAGATGGCCATCTAGGGCACCATCTCCTCTATTTGGAGACTTCATTAGGAGTGTCTTCATATATTTTAGGAAGTTGCCACTGCACTAAGTTTCCATGCCACCCCTCAAATGCCTCAAATTCTAGCTTGCTCTCTGTTCCTTCTCTCTCTCAAGCCAATCTCCTATCCCCTTCCCCACCTGGTCCCGCTCCCCCCAAGTCAAGTCTACAGATAAAATCTATTTTATTTCCCCTCCCAGAGAGATCCATGTGCCCATGCCCCAGGTCCCTTGGTTTATAACTACCCTCTTGAGGTCTATGCGTTGCAACTTGGTTATCATTTACCTAACAGCTAATATCCACACATAAGTGGATATATATCACATTTATCTCTCTGGTTACCTTCCTTGGGATGACTGTTTTCTAGTTTCATCCATTTACCTGCAAATTTCATGATGTTACCTTTTGACAACTGAGTAATAATACTCTGCTGTGTAAATGTACAACAGTTCCTTTATCCATTTCTTCTGTCGATTACCTCTAGGTTGTTTCCAGTTTCTGGCTATTATGAATAGAGCAGCAATGAACTGAACAAGTGTCCTTGTGGTAGGATGAGGCATCCTTTGGGTATATGCCCAAGAGTGGTGGTGTGGCTGGATCTGCAGGTAGATAGATTCCTGTCTTTCTGAAGAACCACTGCACTGATTTCTATAGTGGCTGTACAAGTTTGCACTCCCACCAGCAATGAATGAACGTTCCCCTTATTCCGCCAGTGTGAGCTGTCACTTGTCTTAGTGATTTTAGCCATTCTAATGGTATAAAATGGGATCTCAATGTGGTTTTGATTTGCATTTTCCTAATGGCTATGGATGTTGAACATTTCTTTAAGTCTTTCTCAGCCATTTGAGTCCCCCCTATTGAAAATTCTCTGTTTAAATCTGTACCCCCATTTTTCAATTGATATATACATATCAATTTAGTAGTCCAATTTCGTAGTCCAATTTACATTCTTCTGAATGAATTCCTAAACTTGAGAATTAAAGTTAAAAATTAATCAATGTGAATGAATCTTCATGGCATTCACAGGGAGAAAAGGATCAATGAAAATAAGACTGGAAATTATTGTGTTTGAGGAACAGAAATGAGAAAGGATTGAAGGAAAGGTGAGAAGCCTAAGTGAGTTGTAGACTAGAGTCAACACACTGACACTTTCACTACCAAAGTCCCAGATGGAGAAGAAAATGAGACAAGGGAGAGAGAATAAAATGACTTAAAACTTCCCAAACTGGACAGAAGATATGGATAGGAATATCCAAGAATCATAACAAACCTTAAGCAGGATGAACTCAAAGAAGTTCAACCGAGACACTTATGATCAAAGACTAAAAATGGTTTAGAAAAGGTGACTACGATGAAGCTGCATTCTACTTAAGCACGGAAACGGCACAAGGAAACCCATTAGCTACAATACATATGCTAATAAAAAGCATAAAGGAAAACTGTGTCTTGAAGATTCTTGAAGAGCCTTAAGGACTTCCAGTTCCAATTAAGAAAACTCCTGTGTCATCTCGCTATCTGTAGAGGCTCCAGGTGAGAGGACCAAGCTTCCATAGAGCACGCAGGTACAGTCCATTTCTGCAAGAAGGTTGCAGCCCAGGGTTTAACAGCAAAAGCTGTTATGAAGGCGACTGTAATATGAGTTTCTGTCTATTAAGTGTTTGTCATCTGTCAGGTGCCACGAGTTACTCACTTCGTCCTCACAATGACTTTATGAATCTACTCTTTACTGATCTTACAGCTAAAGAACTTGAGTTGGATGCAACTATTGGGATGTGGGGACTGGACTCAAAACTAGGGATCTGTGACTTTCAGACATGTTTTGTCTTGGCTAGTAGCTGTCATAAGTGTGTTTACATATTTTAAAAACTACAAGAGTGACATTGCCAATAAAAAATGAGACACAACTTTATTTCTATTCTCTACTTTCCCCCTTATGGCTGAATAGTTCACTTGAAAGCAAATGGAAAATTGTTATTACAGAAGAAAAAACGTATTACACATTCCTTGTTCCCAAGAGAAAAGATAGTAACAAACTTGGCCTATTCCTTGACACAAGATAAAGACTACCCTTAAAGGATGCCAGTCTTCCCTCTTGTCCAAAGGGAAGCACTCATGGTGGTACAGCCATTTGGGGAATTTAGAATGAATACAAGATCAGAGTACCTCTTGGCTATTTTGTTACAATAATGCTTTCCATGTTTATGAAAGTGACTAATGACTGAAATTGCATCAACATTCGCAGCAGAAAGAATGCCAGTTGGAAATTGGATTTTTTTTTCTCTCTTCTTGCTAATGAGGTCTTCTCTCAAGGTGCTGGAGCCTGGGGTGTTAAGGGAGCTCACTAATTCTGTTTCTGTGTAGTACATCCACTAATGCCTATTCTGAAATTGAAGCAACATCCTTGTCACAAGGGGAGGTTACAGGAGACCTTAAGAACTTGTCAGAGAAAGTGTTCATCTGAGGATACAGTCTCAGAAGAGGAATTTTTAATTAGACAAACTGAAGTGTCTCCACTGTATAAACAGATGTCACATGCCAGCTCAGCTGTAGTAGTGGTTGGGAACAAGAAATCTTTTTTCCGTGACCCCTTGACGACGCCCCCTGAAGACAAAGCTGATGTCAGAGGGTTCACCAAGAGTTGCCTCTGGAGAGTCACAGGGCCCTGTTGGTTTCTGAGAATATGTTGAACACAGGCAGTTCTTGATCAATTATAAACGCAATTTCACGGTGGGAAAAGGCTTGCTGTATGCGCAAGAAAAAGAAACCAAAAACAAAAAACAGAACAAGCGTATCTAGGGGAGTGTTATACATTCATTCTGGCACTTTGTGAATGAGTTTAGTTCTGGGCTGACACTATGGAGGTGAGTCAGGGAACACTTAGAATCTCAGTGGCTCATTCAATGAAACCAACAGGCTCCGGGATGAGGGCCTGCTCACTGGGATTCTCCCTCTCTCCACTCCTAGAGACGATTGTCAGTCCTTCCCTGCCCATCCTTCAGGCTGACAATTTACCGGATGGAGATAAGGCATATTGGGAGGATGCCGATAAGGTTCTTAGTAAGAAAAATTTCAAACTCAGGCAAGATAAATGTAGGCCCATTAGGACTGATAATATCTGACAGACTAGGCATTAAAAAAATGATGGCGGGAAGCTGTGGTTTTTCACCGGAGAGTTCTGGGGTGGACTTGGGGGGAGGTGCGAGGAGCAATTCGAGGCTATTTTGAAAGAGGTAGACGGTCAGTGTCTTGCTAAATTAATATGGGCTCTTTTCCCTGCAATACTAGCAACTGCGTCTAAAGCATCACACCTATAAGGCAAGTGCTTTATTACTGAACTATAGTCCCAGTCCTTCAGTGCGATCTCCTGGCCACAGCTAGGGCTTCTTCACCAGCTTCTTTGTGTAAAAAGTCATCCTGTAATGACTCAGCTCTCATGAGGAATTCCTTGTCAATTAGGACTACATTGTCCTCTAACTTAGTGTGGTTTCTGTTTGCCTTTCAGTGTGCTACTACAGTGGACACAAAGTTGAGTTGGAAACACACACACACACACACACACACACACACACACACACAAACACACACGCGCGCATGCGTGCATGCGTGTGCATACAAGTACTCCCTAGCTCTTTTATAATACGAGCGTGTTTGTTCTCTTAGATGTATAATCATTGAGAGGTCCCTAGGTACTAAATGCTGGGCTAAGCACTTTTCACACCTGACAGGTAAATATTATTGTTGTTCTTCCATATCTACATAAGAAAACCTAGCTACAAAAGGCTAAATTGCCGCTCTGAAGTTGGAGAGTTAGAAGAAGCAAGGGCAGACTGCCTTGCTGCAACCTCCCCATGCTCCTGCTACGCATGTGCATTTGCCTGGGCATTGGGGAAAGTTTTAAAGTCAGGGAAAAAAAGGAGGTAGGAAAAAAAAAAAGAAAATCACTTCTAGGCCCACTATATATCAGCAACACTTTATTTCTTTTGATACTTTCCCCCATGTGGGTATTTTCCCCTCACCATTGAGTGGTCTAACTGTTGTTGTTTCTGGCATTTCAGACTCTATAGGTCTTAAACAGGGCAGAGGGAAGGCCACTATATTGATCACATAGCGCCAAGATGCTTCCCTCAAACCCTATAGAGCTTTATTTGCTTAAAAGAAAAGCAGCAATAAAATAATCCAAATTGGCACCCAGGGATAAATGAAAATGAGATTGCTTAAACTGTGTAATGGTGAGTTTCAAATTCATGTCTCTTCTGCATGACTTTTTGACTACCTTCCCATTTCAGCAAAAATCACAAATTCTGTGGTTAGTGATTCTTGAGTAACCTAGAATATTTATGTAATGTATTTTCCAAATTATTTTATTATTGGTTTATTTTTTCTCTTTTTTTTTACACTTTGATTGGTATATAAGTTATATACAAGCATTGCATACATTGAATAGAGATGAATTCATGAGTATGAACTGAGTCACCCACCCAAGACGCAGTCATCATGGTCCTGATAAGAAATGCCTGTTATGTATGAGTTCCACCCATACAAGTCTGAGGTGATCCAGGCAATATAATTTCTTAGCTATTCACACAGAATTCTAGCCTGTAGAACAATAGTTCCTAAAGACTGGGCCTTGAGTCCCCACAGTTCTTGACAAGTTTTTACTGGCACATAAACAAAGAAATGATTATTTCCTAAAGAGAATTTATTCCAATTAGGGTACTATTGTTTATTCTCAAATATGTTCTTGTTCTATATTATGATGATGGAGTTTTATTTTTCATGCCTTTACTTGATTGGGATAGAAATCTTACAGTCTCATTCTAAAGTTTTTACTCCTAAAAGAACCAAAGCTCAGGAATCTTGTGCTTGTGCTTGGTGAACTCTCAGGAGATGTGAGGCTTGAGAAGTGGTCTAGCTTGGTTTCTGTTGTTGTGAGAAATCAAAAGCAATGTAGGAGAGGAAGAGGGGTTTAACCTTCCAGGTTGAAGGCCATGATTGGAAGAAGCCAAGGTCGGAACTCATGCAAAAAATTAGAGGCCAGCTTACATGCTATTCCACACAAAATTGCCTCTAGCCAGGAACCTTACTTCATTCCAGAGAAAGATATAAAAATCATAGAGGAATCTCTGTGCTGGGTTACTTACAGGATCATGATTAGCTAGTTGTTATACAGCAAGACCACCTGCCCAGGGAATGGTGCTGCCCACAGTGGGCTGGGCCATCCTACATTAAATAACAACCATGACAATCCCTCATAAGACATGCACACAGGCCAGCCTTATTTAGACATTCCTCAATTGAGGATCTCCTGTCATGTGATTTCAGGCTGTATCAAGTTGGAAGACAAAGCTAAAAAGAATGGGACAGTAGACTATGACAACAGTGACAATGGTCAAAACCATAATAGGCTAGTACAAAACACCGACAGTGTTTACTTGTGAAGCTCTAATACCATAGAAACTATTTTTAATGGATTTGCTCATTTATTCTTAGTGCAGATCCTCTGAGGTGGGTGACAATAATCCGTTTAGGTTTGTTTTGTTTTGTTTTGTTTTGTTTTTAAAGAAGGAACTGAGGTGAAGAATTCTTGAATCCCAAAGTTCCTCCATTTTAGTAAGGATTCTACGATCTACGTCAATGGAAAGTGGATCTATAGGACCAGACATTGTAAGAACACTCTTGGTGCCTACTTTCCACTGGGATTTCCTCTGACAAATTTTACTGACTAGCCCTTCTTGTCTTTATGTGCATATGGTGTATGGGTGTACATGTATGTGCAGACCAGAGATCAACTTTGCATTTTGTTCTTCATGTGCCATCCACCTTGTTTTGTGAGATAGTTTCTCTCATTGGCCCAAATAATTCTCACATTCTCTCATCTACCTATCAGGCTGAGCTGGAGAGAGCCCCAGGGATCTGAGTGCATCTACTTGTTGAGTGCTGGAAAACAAACACTTGCTACCACACCCAGTTTTAAAACAACAACAACAACAACAACAAAAACCCCTACAGGTTCTGGGAATTGGATGCAGGTGTGTAACCAGCTGTTCTATCTTCCATCACCTATGGGTAAACTTTTCAATCATTTATTGACAATACTGTCTTAAATTTTATTCTTCTTGATGCAGACTACAGAGACTAGATGGAGTCCTTGGAAAATATTCCTTCTGCCATTTCAGGAAAAGCCCAGGCAACACAGTCCACAGGAAGCTTCCTAGTGAGCCTCACATGCTGGGTTCACTGTGCTGACGTGGAGAAATGGGGGCCTTTCATTGCGTCTTCTTTGTGGTTACTTACTGCAAGCAGAGTTACCAGCATGGAAATTAGTCTCAATATTTATTTAGAATATGACAGTTCATTATTGTGTTTCAAAAGCTGTTAAGTGCCCGTTTATTTCTCCCTTCTATATGTGACACACACTTATAGTCTCTTTGCACATCCATGAAAAATTCCCTTATATACACACTTAAAAAATCCTTGCATAGACTATAATAATCTCAATAAAAGCTTTATCTATAAATTGTGTCATGGGATTTTTTTCATTTGTAACTGCCTTTCCAGCATAACTACAGTGTACTAAGTATCATAAGGGCTCATGACACTTCTTATATTTTTCAAAACTCAGTAGAGGTCCATCCAAACACTACTGCACGGCATGCCATGCTGGGATTGCATGATTGTGGGTCACTCATTACAGAACAATTTAGTTGCCACTCTTTTATATTACTTTTTTCAAAATGAATTCCTGGCTTGGAACTATTCCCCAGGGCTCTTTGTTTTTGTCTGATGTTGTATAGGTAACACCAGTAAAATATAAATCTCTTTAGGAAGAGGTAGACCTTGCTGGTTATGTTTGATATATTGATTGTATTCAACTGTTCTCTGGTCTATACATTGTCACGTGATTGTGAATAATTCATTTTGTGATCAGCCCCCTCTGTGGTTCACATTCTTTTTAGGGATATTTTGACAACTGTGTGTTTTGCATTATTGGAGTGGGGTCAGTGTGAAAGGTTTTGTTCTACTGTCCCCAGAGCACTGTGACTTTCAGAATGCACTTCCTCTGACTGTGGATTTTGAGAAGGCAGAAATCATCATCAATGACCAGGAAAAGTACACACTAGTTCCCATTTATAAAGAAAAGTAATTTTAGGTTAAAGACAGTTCTGTACTTGTCCGTATTGCATGAGTGCATATCGAAATATAATCCCTCACAGCGATTGAGGAGTTATGGAGTCAGTAATTGAACTAAGTATTGTGGCCATTTTTATCTCTTTTGATCTTTCCAACAGCCCTAGGAGATTGTTACTGTTATGTCTTACCCTTTGCAGACGAGGAAAAACACAGCTTGGGGATGTCAAACTCCTAACATAGGGTCACACTGTTGAATAGTGAACTTTGATATGAATTTCGGAGCCCTTGATCTTAACCACTTTATTTAATTGTATTTCTACAAAAATTCAAATAATCTGAAAATTCTCTATGGGTTTAAATTCTCAATTTTAAGATAGCTTCTTTCTATTACCTGAAGATCTAATCCTTTCCTTCAGGAAATTACCATCTTGTGGCAAAGTCCTTGCTGTATAACCCCATAGTCTCCAGCCCACAGCCCACCTCTGGGTATACCAACCTTGGGTCCATTAATCCCACCCAGGGGTCCCATCCCTCTCTGAGTTTGATATGAATAGACAGTAAGAGGCTCACTTGAGCTGTTTTTTGTATAGAGTAGTGTCCTGGAGAATCTCTGCTAAATTTGCTTTAATCTGGCCTTTAGCTAGGAGCAAACAGACATGTTCTGGAAACAGGTATTAGGAGCAGAGCCTTCTTTGGAGAATACATTCTGACAGAGACCTTTACTACAAACTCCCTGCAGGCTTGTTCTCCTCAATAAACTATCATGCTATTGCTGGGCAACTCCCAAGCCTGAGTCATGTTGCCTGGATGGTGGGTACCTTTCTGAAGATGCATCCTGGGTCCTGCAGAAAAGCAAATGTCACCATTCACACATAATGGTTTTTGTCTGTGTTGTTCTCCCCCCTGTGTGTGTGTATGTGTGTGTGTGTGTGTGTGTGTGTGTGTGTGTGTGTGTGTATATGTGTGTGTGTATAGGGGTGTGTGTGTGTGCATGTGTACACTCGTGTGTGTGTGTGTTTTTGTCTCTGTGCAAATGTGTGTACACTCATGTGTGCATGTGTGCGTGCCTGTGTGTGTGTGTGTGTGTATGTGTCAGTGCATAGGATTGTATTGTATGTGTGTGGGAAGGGATTGCATACCCATGTGTGCCCTTGTGGAGGCCAGAGGGTTCTCTCTACTACACTACACCTTACCTTTTTTGTTGTTTTATTGATTTAATTATTTTATGTGTTTTAGCTGCATGTATAGCTACATATTCCATATGTATTCCTAGCATTCAAGTTAGCCAGAAAAGGGTATCAGATCCCTTGGAACCGGAGTTACAGGTGGTTGTAAGCCACAGTGTGGGTGCTGGGAACAGAATGTGAGTGCTTGACAAGAACATCAAGTGTCCTTAGCCACTGAGACGTATCTCCTGCCTCTACCTTTTGAGACACATCTCTCACTGAACGTTCTGGACTGGCTAGCCTGCAAGCCTCAGAGGTCTCCCCGCATAGCCCTGGGATGAAATTACAGATGTTTGCTGTCAAACCTGCTCTGAACATGGGTTCTGAACTCATATCTTCATGCTTGTACAGTAAACATTCTTCTTTCCGAGCTTTCTCTCCAGCCCCAGTAGAGTGTTATTACTGCTGGTTGCAGAAGCCTTTCTCATGTAAGGCTGGGCTTGACCTTTATCTTTATGGTTACTCTGTTTTTAAACTTCAATTTGCTTTTGAAAAGTAAATTGCCAAAGCCATTTTTAACAAGTCTGAAGCCTATTCGAGGGAGTTTACGCAGTGCATTAATTAAAATGCTTGTGTCCCGAAGGATTCCCAAGAACATTTAGGACAGGGCTGGTTCCACCGCATGGAAGTTAACTGAGAACCAAGACAACATAGAGAAAGGGGGGAAAGACTGACGGGATGGTGGAGCCAAAAGAAACTGAGGCACTAACTCATGCACACCCTGATATTTGTAGTACGTAAACTGAGCTACAACTGCAAAACGAGCTAACAGAGGTATGGAACCCAGATAGTTTAACTTCCTGGGCAACAGTAACCCTTATTACTCCCTCTATCAAATGTACTGCCATAAACTGATCTCGCTCAGATCCATTTCTAAGTCCGTAAGTTAACTTCAACCAGAAAACCTAGAAAGTGTCTCCTTGTTCTCCGTCCTTCTACATATCTTTCATTACTAAATATTAACAGCCCTATCGCCTAAACACCTTTCGGTTCAATCCCTGTCAATAATCCCTAGTATCTTCCTATGTCTGGACCCTAATCACCTTCTCACTAGACCAGCGATAGACTACAGCAAGATCAACTTTCTTGAATTGCGCTACAAAACACATTGAAAGGTTTCTTTGGGCCACGTAAGTGCCGAACACTGAGGAACTCTGATAAGCCAGATTGAGGTCCTAGGCAATGGATTCCCTGTGCACTGCAGGAGACACTGTCTTTATGACAGGAAGCAAGTGGCTCTTTTAAAAGTGTCCACAGGTCTCCTTAGGAGCATATAGATAGGGGACCGGAGCTGGTCCTGAACAGTCACAGACGACTTCTGGGAAAAGGCAACGTTCTTTAGATATGGATGACAACAGGGGCTTGGCCAATTAGGATGGGGGAGAGGATAAAGAAATTGTGAAAAAGAAAGTAGGAAGTGAAGGCTTGGCAGGTTGAGGGTGAAGTGTCGGATACAGAGGGGAACAAGTAAAAAGAGAATCAGAGAGAGAAGTGGGGGCTACCCCCCGGAACATTTTACAATGGCATGGAAATACGGAGTTAAATGTCTTAAGCTGTACTGTGCTAAGACAGATGTCCATGGCAAGCCCAGGGCTGGCAGTGAACACTTTAGGGGAAACAGATAGTGGGGCCTGTGGTAGCTTGTTTATGCTTGGCCCAGGGAATGGAACTATTAGGAGGTGTAACCTTGTTTGAGTGGGTATGGCCTTGTTGGAGTGGGTGTGGCCTTGTTGGAGTGGGTGTGGCCTTGTTGGAATGGGTGTGGCCTTGTTGGAGTGGGTGTGGCCTTGTTGGAGTAGGTGTGTCGCTGTGGGTGTGGACTTAAGACCCTCATCCTAGCTGCCTGGAAGTCAATATTCTCCTAGCTGTCTTCAAATGAAGATATAGAACTCTCAGCTCCTCCTGCACCATGTCTGCCTCCATGCTGCCATGCTCCCACTTCGATGTTAAGGGACTGAACCTCATAACCTGTAAGCCAGCCCCAATTAAATGGTGTCTTTCGTAAGACTTGCCTTGGTCACAGTGTCTGTTCACAGCGGTAAAACCCTTCAGTAACTTTGAAGAAAATGATCCGTTGAGAACTGCAGCGCCCAGGTTCACTGAGTATTGTTATGGTTGCAAGTTCCACTGTCTGAACCTTTCAGTACCTGACAGAGAGATCCACATGGCCACGTTTCAGGCATGTTTCATTTTATAGAAAGCCTTGAACTCACTCTCGATTGGCATTCCTTTATGTAACTCAGATGAGGTACAATGGTAGTAACAGAGAGAGACGCATTTCTCAACTTCGGCCCTGAGTTGACCAATCAAGACCACTGACCATAGCCCAGACAGTTTAGTACACAGTAGAGTATTATCTTTTAGTTCCAGAAACTGAATGCCCAAGCCCAAGGTATCTATGGATCTGATTCCTTTCAAGGATTTTGAGGAGGAAATCTGTCCAGTGCCTCTTCTATAGCATTTGATGGTTTGGGTGGTGGTGGGCGGGCAATCTTTGGCATTCTTTAGCTCATAGTTTTATGAAGAAATTAGTCATATTGGATTATGGGTTACTAATGAACCTCATTTGAACTTCATAATCTCTAGGGGGCCAATGCACAGCTTGATTAAACCTAGTATGAACACACACAGATGAGAATCAAACATGTGGTAGTAACAAAACAAAACAAAACAAAAAAACTCAAAAATCCCCCCAAAAAACAAAGAAGGACAATCTCTTTCCTAAACATATCATGCTTCTTTAGGTAGTGATACAAAATCTCCCTTTCCACGGCACCCCCAGAGCCTGAAGAGCCCTGGTTAATTCTGAGGATTTTGATGGATTATGACACTATTTTTCTCAGCTTTCCACACACAGATCAGAGATCCTGGAAGAGTCATTGGTACATGTGATGACAGCAACTCGCTGAGGAAGGGATTGTGGGAGAGTCCTACTAACCATTCCTCAGACTGCAGAGGTAACAAACACAGCCCTACGACTATTCTAACAATATTCAATCTGTGCTATCACATTCTTACGTATCCTTGTTTTATGCATAAACGCCACTTGTTATTTTTACGAAAACCTGTAGAGAGAATTCGAGCTTTTGCTGATGTTGGAAAAATTGAAATGGGGTTTTCCTTCACACTCATTATTTATGTTCTCTGGAACCTTGGTGTTCCATTTGATTATGCCTTTTTATTATTAAAAACTAGCGGCAAGATACAAAAAAAAATCACCCTCAGAAACTTGCTGACGTGGATTTTTTATGGAAGCGGAATTCAAATGCTGAGACCAAAATCAGGAAGCCATGATTACAAAATGTAGCGGTGGTGACTGAAGTCACTCTTCTCCTTTCTCTCTTGGTCTGAGATGACCTCCTCGGTGGTAGATTAGCAGCGCAATGCTCAGTCAGCTTTCTGTGTTTACTAAAGTAAGAAGTGCCCGTCCCCCTAGCCATGAGACTCCACGTGTAAGTATTGTGAAAGAGATCACACCTTACATTAATTTCCATCACTCGTGAATCGCTAGCATCTGCTTCATTCCTTAGCGTATGCTCGACACTGCATTACACTTCGCATCTGAAATGCCTACCATGGGAGTACCTGGAAAACTTGGTCCACAGTTGGTAGTGTTCTTTCCGGAAAGCTCTAGAAATTTGCATAGATGGAGTCTAGCTGGATGGACTGTGTTCCTGAGGTAGGTTCTCGGAGTGTATCATCCCTGCCCATTTCCATGAGTACTTCCAGGTCTGCGGTCAACCTCCACAGCATGTTCCCACTGTGAACTGAGACATTCTGCCATGCTCTCCTGCCACGCCATGCCCCAAAAAGCCGGCATGCTCCTGACAAAATAAATCTTTTCTCCTTTAAGAGGTTCTGTCAGAAACTGGGCCAGTCTAACATGAAATTAATGGATCCACAGTGAAAGACAGAGAAAGAGAAAAACATGGGAGTGTGGCATGTTAGAAAGAAAGGGGAGTTTGAAATTGCGGTTCTACTCAAGGTGGCTTTGTGCTTTCCTCTCTCACGGAAAAGAGCAGTGCAAGACAAAGGTTTACCCTCTAAGAGCAAAGTGCCTGATGTTGGATGCTTTAGAAATCTCTGGAAGAGCCACAAGGAAGTGTGAATTAATTCTTTAAACTGTGTTTCCCTAGGCAACCAAAGACTGACCAGCACTGGGCATCACCTTGTAAAAAGGGAAGCACATGACATTCCTCAAAGTACTAGTGGCCAGCACTAGCTGATATTCACTAAGAAAGAAAGTTTTGAAAAATTGCGTCCTTATCCTCGGAACCCCAGGGATTCCTTCTGGGTGACCTGTAGGTGTCTTACTGTCCCTTCTGCAGTGGGCCCCCGCTGTGTGCTCCCGGAAGCTCAAAGGCTACAGACACAGGATCTTCCCCTGAAATCAAAGTGAGAGTATGAGGAGGACGGGGCTTTAGAGACGTTCCAGAGTCACACGGGTGGAATTAGTGTCCCTATAAATGGACTCCAGAGAGATCCCTTGTTCCCTCACGTGTGGACCCAACAAAAAGGTGCCATTTACGAAGCAGAAAGCAGCTCTTTAACTGACACGGAAGCTGCGCATTTTTCACTTCCTGACTTGGAAACTCGGAAGCCAGTAGTGTTTATCTACAAATCGCCCACTCTGCAGGGCTTTGTTATAGCAGTCAAGAGAAGTCATCACTCAGAGGCACTTTCTAAATTTAGGATGAGAGCTCATCTTGATGGGACTGGCAAGGCAGGTGCCTTAGTCTAGTAAATTTTTTAATTAAGTAATTAATTTATTCACTTTACATCCCGATATTAGCCCCCTCCTCCCTCTATTCCTACTCCCCTTCTCCTCTAAGTAGGAGGAGCGCCCCCATCCGGGTACATCAGTCACTGCAGGACTCCACACACAAAAGCCAGACAAGGTGGTCCAGTTAGGGGAATGGGGCCCACGAGCAGGAAACAGAGTCCGGGACGGTCCTTGATCCAGCTTTTGGGAGACCTGCGTGAAGACCAAGCTGGACATCGGCTACATATGTGCGGGATGCCTAGGTTCCGTCCGTGTTCACTCTTTGATGGGTGCTTAAGTGTCTGGGAGCATCCAGGGGTCCAGGTTATTGTACTCTGTTGGTTTTCCTCAGGAGTCCCTGTCCTCTCAGGTCTCTCAATCCTTCCCCGACTCTTCTTCAAGTTAAATGCACATGAATGAAGATACTCTCCTCAAAGCAGGGGGACCCTGAGGTAGAGGAACCCTGCACTCAAAGGGAATGTAAACGGATTCAGAAAAGGAAAAAAGAAAACTGAAAAGCAGAGCTCAGCCCAGTTGCAGACCTCGCATTCTCACTGTTGTGAGGTGGGCAGATTTGACTACATAATCCCACCATGGTATGCTGCCTCGCGACAGGCTTTAATTGACAGAGCCAATCAACTATCAATGGAAACCTCGACAAGAGCTCTTTTCAACCTGTGGATCGAGGAGACTTCGGAGGTCGAACGAAGCTTTCACAGGGGTCACCGTTGACCATTGGAAAACACAGATGTTTACACTATGATTCATGACAGTAGCCAAGCTAGAGTTATGAAGTAGCAACAAAAATAATTTTGTGGCCTAGGTTCCCCACAGCATGAGGAACTATGGGAAAAGGTCACAGCGTTAATTAACCCAAAGCGAATTAGCCAACCACAAGCCAAAATAAACCTTTCCGCTCTTGAAATTGATAACCTAGGGTATTTTGCTATAATAATGGGAAACTGGTAAGCATTCAGGCCAGACACTTCTGTTACCTATTAGAGCGCCATTTACTCTGCTTGACAAGAATAAGATAAAGTAGGCAGCTCGTTCTTAATGGGATGTGTAGAGCACATGTAGTCATTGTCTTTTAACTCTGGCATTGATGGTGCTGGAGAAGCCTGTAACAGGACTAAAGTTTTGGGACAAAACAGTGGGAAAGTTCACAAATTTGAAAGTTCCTTTTCAAAGCTCAAAAGCAAGGCTAAGGAGGTGGCTCTGTGGGCAAACTGCTTGCTGTGCAAGCATGAGGGTCAGTTCAGATTCCTAGCACTACGTAAAAGCTAGTAGGTATAACTGCATTCACCTGTAGCCCTAGCATGTGCCTGTAACACTAGCATCTGCCAATAACCATAGCATACACCTGTAACCCTAGTTCTGGGGACAGAGCAGGAAGAAGGCACCTGGGATTTCGCTGGTCAAGAAATCTGACCAAAACTGTGAGTTCTATGTCCAGTCCAAGGGTCTATCTCAAAAAACAAAAGATAGAAGAAGTTGATTCCACTATCGATTTCTGGTTTCTACACACACCCCACATAAGTTAGCATGCCTGTATATGTATACACATGCACACACAAGTATACACATGCATATACCACTCACACATACCTACACATTAAAACACAACCCCAAAGGTTAGCCTCTCTCTCTCTCTCTCTCTCTCTCTCTCTCTCTCTCTCTCTCTCTCTCTCTCTCTCTCTCTCTCTCTCTCTCTCTCTGTTAGTTTAGGGAGACTATTTTGCCTCAGTCTGCTGTGCTTACTTCTATGAGGTAGGGACTATCTAAAAACCCAGTGGGAAAAGTACCCACGTTCTGTCTGTCTGTCTGTCTGTCTGTCTGTCTGTCCATCTGTCTGTCTGTCCATCTGCCTGCCAAATCGTATCTCCAGGACCTGAAAGACTGTGAAAAAAAAATCAAAGTTGAAGGAACAAGGTTCAGGAGTACGAGGCAACTATGATACTATTCTTCATTCCCTCTCTTCTCCTTCCCCTTTCCTTTCCTGGAATGTGGGGAAATGCTGGCACGTTCCTTTCTTTCTGCCAACACAGTCTCTTCACAAGCTTAGTCACCACTCCATGGAGACATCTAAATTATCTTTCCGATGACTTGTCCCTACTGTCTTGGGGCTCACTTGTAGCCCTTCATTTATGTTGTATTAAATGTTCGGATTAATTAGGGATAAATGAGTATCTTCGAAAGTGTCCCCACAGTGGAGAATATAGTCAGCAAACGGGCAAACACCTGAGGATTTCAACAGCAAGCTGTAAGGAGTTTCCCAGGCTACCAAGATTGACTCTTTTGCCCTGGAAATTGACAATATTGGAACTGGTAGGAAATTCTGGCTTCCCAAAGACCCACAAAGCGTGAGGAGTGAATGCAGACTTGGGTTATCAGACTTTTCCATTGAAAGGCCAGTCTTCAAAAACCTGCCCACTGAGCCCATGGAGGCATCCTGTTTAGAACACAGAGAGGACTGAATTTCATCCAAGAGCAGCACTTTCCTCCTGGGTTGGGTCCTGGTTATAGAGCAGAGACTACGGATTCTGGAGTATCCCATGGGTTTGAGGGTCCTTCAGGGAGTGAGAGGATGATACGTTGAGTGCTCAGAAGAGAAAATAGAAAAATCAGGAGCAGGACAGAGAGAGAGAGAAAGAGAAGAGAGAGAGAGAGAGAGAGAGAGAGACTCCATCTCCCAGAACCTTGCTTGATCTGGCTTTGATTCAGTCTCTCTCTCTCTCTCTCTCTCTCTCTCTCTCTCTCTCTCTCTCACACACACACACACACACACACACACACACACACACACACACACACACACACAGACACACACACACAGACACACACAGACATGGATGTATCCATGCATTTTTCAATATAACATTCACCTCCATGTAAGCCTACTAGGAGACTCTATGTGAGTTATCGGTGGGCCTCCCGTGCTCAAATGAATGCACCGAGTTGAAAGAAAATGAGACAGATTGAGACTCAAGTAGCTTGCTTGAGATCCCTGATGCTTTGTACTGAATGGAGTCAGATTCTATGCAGGGGATTAGAGCCCGTTTACTTGGGTATCAGCATGTGTTGATCCTGGCACCCAAGGCTACCCTGCTTCTATAGATAGGTTCTACAGGGGACCTGTCTCCTGAAGTTCTGTGCATTCCATTGTGGCATCTCAGTTACCGAATGCCACATCATGCCTTTAGAGCAGTGTCCCCAGGTTCCTTCTCCCGACCCATTTACTCCTCTGCTTCCCCTTCATTAATCTGTTACTTCCTGGAGAGTAAGCGGCACTGAAGAGGACCGTCTGAAGACAGGACCTGGGTGTGAGACAAGAAGCCTATGGTACCTTCTAGGAAGCTTTCGATTTGGGAGATTCCTGCTTAGCTGGTGTCACTGTGCTAGGTAAGGGTTGAGGGCCATTGTGAACATGGGATGGAATGCCACAGATTACATGACTCCTGTAATCCTGGTACTTGGGAGTTGGGCACAGGAAATTCAAAAGTTCAAGGTTATCTTTCAGGTACATAATGACTGAAAAACCATCTTGTGAGAGGTTCTGTGTATCAGTCAGTCAATCTAACACAAAACCCAATGGAACCACTTTCACCTCTTGTCCAGAATCTGAAGATTCCACTCTCTTGTGCTCCCTTCACTATTACTCTTGATTGATGACATTCATTTCTCCCTGGAGACACTTAGGAATATGCACCGTGTGCTCTGAACAAGGCCTTCTCATAAAAAATCATCCCTAGAAACAAAAATGTAAGATGTTGGTGGCCTTTTATTGTCTAATAATGCGTTGTGCTGGACTGTCTACATGACAAAGCGGATGAACTGAGCAGGACTGGCCCCCTGCTGGGTGACTCTTATTCCATGAAAGGATATAACATGAAATCCTGTAGCCTTTGTATAGCTGGATTTTTGCTTCTTTATGACTCATTAGTCAGGATGAATAGAAAGTCTTGGTGATAATGGAATAGAGTTTCCTTAAGGTTACCTTGATTTTTTTGACATTTTTTTCTTTTATTGGATATTTTTTATTTATATTTCAAACATTATCACCTTTCCCAGTTTCCCCTCCAGAAAGTAGCTATTTCCCCATGCTTTTATGAAGGTGCTTCCCCACACACACACCCTCCCTATTACCTCCCCACCCTGATGTTCCCCTACACTGGGGAATTCATTCTTGGCAGAACCAAGGCTTTTCCTCCTATTTGTGCCCAACAAGGCCAGCCTCTGCTACATATGCAGCTGGAGCCATAGGTCCATCCATATGTACTCTTGGGATGGTGGTTTAGTCCCTGGGAGCTCTGGTTGATTGGTATTGTTGTTCTTCTTAAGGGGTTGCAAAACTCTTCAGCTCCTTCAGTCCTTTAACTACTCCATTGGGGACCCTGTTCTCAGTCCAATGGTTGGTTGGGAGCATCCCCCTCTATACTTGTCAGGCTCTGACAGAGTCTCTCAGGAGACAGCTATATCAGGCTCCTATCAGCAAGCACTTCTTGGCATCCGCAATATTGTCTGGGTTTGGTGGCTGTATGTATATGGGCTGGATCCCCAGGTGGGAGAGTCTTTGGATGGCCTTTCCTTCAGTCCCTGTTCCACACTTTCCTCCTATGAGTATTTTTTTGTTCTCCTTTCTAAGAAGGACTGATGCATCCACTTAGTCTTCCTTCTTCTTGAGTTTCATGTAGTCTGTGAATTGTATCTTGGGAATTTCCAGCTTTGGGGCTAAATAATATCCATTATCAGTGAGTACATACCATAGGTGTTCTTTTAGGATTGGGTTACCTCACTCAGGATGTTATTTTCTAGTTCTATCTATTTGCCTAAGAATTACATAAAGTCATTGTTTTTACTAGCTGAGTAGTACTCCATTGTGTAGATGTACCACATTTTCTGTATCCATTCCTCTGTTGAAGAGCATCTGGGTTCTTTCCAGCTTCTGGCTATTATAAATAAGGCTGCTATGAACATAGTGGAACATGTGGCCTTGTTATATGTTGGGGCATCTTTTGGGTATATGCCTAGGAGTGGTATAGCTGGGTCCTCGAGTAGTACTATGTCCCATTTTCTGAGGAACCACCAAACTGATTTCCAGAGTGGTTGTACCAGTTTGCAATCCCACCAGCAATGGAGGAATGTTCCTCTTTCTGCACATCCTTGCCAGCATCTGCTGCCACCTGAGTTTTTGATCTTAGCCATTTTGACTGGTGTGAGGTGGAATCTCAGGGTTGTTTTGATTTGCATTTTCCTAATAACTAAGGATTTTGAACATTTCTTTATGTGCTTCTTGGCAATTCGATATTCCTCATTTGAGAATTCTTTGTTTAGCACTGTACCCCATTTTTAATAGGGTAGTTTGATTCTCTGGAGTCAATTCTCTGGATTTCTTGAGTTCTTTGTATATATTGGATATTTGCCCTCTATCGGATGTAGGATTAGTAAAGATTTTTTCCCAATCTGTTGGGTGTTGTTTTGCCCTAATGACAGTGTCCTTTGCCTTACAGAAGCCTTGCAATTTTCTGAAGTCCAATCTGTCAATTCTTGATCTTAGGGCCTGAGCCATTGGTGTTCAGGAAATTTTCCTCTGTACACATGTATTGGAGGCTTTCCCCCAATTTCTCATCTATTAGCTTCAGTGTATCTGGTTTTATGTGGAGGTTCTCGATTCACTTGGACTTGAACTTTGTACAGGGATACTTGCATTCTTCTACATGCTGACCTCCAGTTGAACCAGCACCATTTGTTGAAAATTCTGTCATTTTTCCATTAGATGATTTTAGTTCATTTGTCAAAGGTCAAGTGACCATAGGTGTGTGGGTTCATTTCTGGGTCTTCGATTCTATCCAGTTGATCTACTTGCCTGTTTCTGTACTAATACTATACAGTTTTATCACTATTGCTCTGTAATACAGCTAAAGGTAGCTACATGGATGGTGATTCCCCAGAAGTTCTTTTATTGTTGAGAATAATTTTTGCTATCCTGGGTTTTTTGTTATTCCAAATGAATTTGCAAATTGCTCTTTCTAACTCTATGAAAAATTGAGTTGGCATTTTGATGGGGATTGCATTAAATCTGTAGATTGCTTTCAGCAAAATGGCCATTTTCACTGTATTAATCCTGCCAATCCATGAGCATGGGAGATCTTTCCATCTTCTGAGATCATCTTCGATTTCTTTCTTCAAAGACTTGAAGTTCTTGTCATATAGATCTTTCACTTGCTTGATTAGAGTCATACCTAGGTATTATTTGTGACTATTGTGAAGGGTGTCATTTCCTTAATTTCTTTCTCAGCCTGTTTATCCTTTGAGTAGAGGAAGACTACTGATTTGTTTGAGTTTATTTTATATCCAGCCACTTTGCTGAAGTTGTTTTTCAGGTTTAGGAGTTCTCTGGTGATATTTTTGGGGTCACTTAAGTATAGTATCATATCATCTGCAAATAGTGATATTTTAACTTTCCTTTCCAATTTGTATCCCTTTGACTTCCTTTTGTTTTCTAATTGGTCTGGTTAGGATTTTGAGGACTATATTGAATAGGTAGGGAGAGAGTGGGCAGCCTTGTCTAGTCCCTGATTTTAGTGGGATTGCTTCAAATTTCTCTCCATTTGGTTTGATGTTGGCTACTGGTTTGCTGTATATGGCTTTCACTATGTTTAGGTATGGGCCTTGAGTTCCTGATCTTTCCAAGGCTTTTATCATGAAGGGGTGTTGAATTTTGTCAAATTCTTTCTCAGCA
Source organism: Rattus rattus (assembly GCF_011064425.1). Classification (NCBI taxonomy): domain Eukaryota; kingdom Metazoa; phylum Chordata; class Mammalia; order Rodentia; family Muridae; genus Rattus; species Rattus rattus. The sequence continues at coordinate 16,730,299 of NC_046167.1, forward strand.
CCTAATAAGATGTTCATGGAGTTTTTTCTTTGAGTTTGTTTATATAGTGGATTATATTGATGGATTTCCATATATAGAACCATCCCTGCATCCCCAGGAAGAAGCCTACTTGATCACGATGGGTGATCATTTTGATGTGTTCTTGGATTTGGTTTGTCAGAATTTTATTGAGTATTTTGGCATTAATATTCATAAGAGAAATTGGTCTGAAATCCTCTTTCTTTTTTGGCTTTTTGTGTGGCTTAGGTATAAGCATAATTGTGGCTTCATAGAACCAATTAGGTAGTGCTCCTAGTTTATATCTTGTGGAATAGCTTGGACGGTATTGGTATTAGGTCTTCTATGAAGGTCTGATAGAATTCTGCACCAAATCCATCTGGACCTGGGCTTTTTTAGGTTGGGAGACTTTAATGACTACTTCTATTTCTATAGGGGTTCTTGGACTATATAGATGGTTTATCTGATTTAACTTTGGTACCTGCTATCTCTCTAGAAAATTGTCCATTTCATCCAGCTTTTCCAGTTTTGTTGAGTATAGGCTCTTGTAGTAGGATCTGATGGTTTAATTTCCTCAGTTTTTGTTGTTATATCTTCCCTTTCATTTCTGATTTTGTTAATTTGGATGTTCTCTATACTCTTTGGTTAGTCTGGCTAAGGGTTCATCTATCTTGTTGATTTTCTCAAAGAACCAGCTGCTGGTTTTGTTGATATTTTGAATACTTCTTTTTCCTCCTTCTTGGTTGATTTCAGTTCTGAGTTTGTTTATTTCCTGCTGTGACTCCTCTTGGGTGAGTTTGTTTCTTTTTGTTCTAGAGTTTTCAGGTGTGCTGTCATCTGCTAATGAATGCTCTCTCCAGTTTCTTTTTGGAGGCACTCAAATCTAGGCCTCTTCTTAGCACTGCTTTCATTGTGTCCCATAAGTTTAGGAATGCTGTGCCTTCATTTTCATAAAATTCTAAAAAGTCTTTACTTGATTTCTTTATTTCTTCCTTGACCAAGTTATCATTGGGTAGAGTGTTGTTCAGCTTACATGTGTATGTGGGTTTTCTGTCATTTTGTTGTTATTGAAGACCAGCCTTAGTTTATGGTGATCTGATAGGATGCATGCAATCATTTGTGTCTTCTTGTACCTGCTTTGTGACCGATTATGTGGTCAGTTTTGGAGAAGATACCATGAGGTGCTGAGAAAAAGGTTGTTTTTTTTTTGTTTGTTTGTTTTAGGATGAAATGTTCTATAGGTATCTGTAGAATCTATTTGGTTCAGAACTTCTGTTAGTTTCACTGTGTCTCTGTTTAGTTTGTGTGTCCATGATCTGTCCATTGTTGAGAGTGGGGTGTTGAAGTCTCCCAGTATTACTGTGTGAGGTGCAATGTGTGCTTTGAGCTTTAGTAAAGTTTCTTTTATGAATGTGGGTGCCCTTGCATTTGGAGCATAGATATTCAGAATTTATCTTGGTGGATGAGTTTGAAGTGTGCTTCCTTATCTTTTTTGATAACATTCAGTTAAAAGTGTATTTTATTCGATATTAGAATGGCTACTCTAACTTTTTTCTTGGACCATTTGCTTGGAAAATTTTTTTCCAGACTTTTTTTTATTACTCTGAGGAAGCGTCTGTCTTTACAACTGAGGTGTGTGTGTGTGTGTGTGTGTGTGTGTGTGTGTGTGTGTGTGTGTGTGTGTGTTTATGCAGCAAAATGCTGGGTTCTGTTTACATATCCAATCTGCTAGTCTATGTCTTTTTATTTGGGGATTGAGTTCATTGATGTTGAGAAATATTAGGGACCAATGATTGTTTTTTCCTATTATTTTTGTTGTTAGAGTTGGAACTATGTTTGTGTGGCTCTCCTCTTGAGGGTTAGTTGAAAGAAGATTACTTTCTTGCTTTTTCTAGGATGTAGCTCCCTCCTCATATTGGAATATTCCATCTATTATGCTTTGTAGGGCTGGATTTGTAGAAATATATTGTGTAAACTTGATTTTTCACGGAATATCTTGGTTTCTTTATCTGTGTTAATTGAGAATTTTGCTGGATATAATTGCCTGAGCTGACACTTGTGTTCTCTTAGGATCTATATGACATCTACCCAGGATCTTCCAGATTTCATAGTCTCTGTTGAGAAGTCTGGTGTAGTTCTGATAGGTCTGCCTTTATATGTTACTTGACCTTTTTCTCTTACTGATTATAATATTCTTTCTTTGTTTTGTGCATTTGGTGTTTTGACTACTATGTAACGGGAGGAATTTCTTTTCTGCTTCAATTTATTTGGAGTTCTGTAGGCTTCTTGTATGTTTATGGGCATCTCTTTCTTTAGGTTAGGGACATTTTCTTCTATAATTTTGTTGAAGATATTTACTGGCCCTTTAAGTTGGGAATCTTCACTCTCTTTTATACCTATTATCCTTAGGTTTGATTTTCTCAGTGTCCTGGATTTCCTGGATGTTTTGAGTTAGGAGCTTTTTGTGTTTTGCATTTTCTTTGACTGTTGTGTCAATGTTTTCTATGGTATCTTCTGCCTCTAATATTCTCTTTTCTATCTCTTGTATTCTGTTGGTTATGCTTGCATCTATGACTCCTGATCTCTTTCCTAGGTTTTCTATCTCCAGGGCTGTCTACCTTTGTGATTTCTTTATTGTTTCTATTTCCATTTTTTTTTTTATCCTGGATGGTTTTGTTCGATTCCTTCATGTGTTTGGTTGTGTTTTCTAGTAATTCTTTAAGGGATTTTTCTGCTTCCTCTTTAATGCCTTTTACCTGTTTATGTGTGTTGTCCTGTATTTCTTTAAGGAATTGTTTATGTCCTTAAAGTTCTCTAACATCATCATGAGATGTGATTTTAAATCTGAATTTTGCTTTTACGGTGTGTTGGGGTATCCAAGACTTGTTGTGGTGGGAAAACTGGGCTCTGATGATGCTAAATGGCCTTGGTTTCTGTTGCTTAGGTTCTTGCACTTGTCTCACATCATCTGGTTATCTCTGGTGTTAGCTGGTCTTGATGTCTCTGACAGTGACTTGACCCTGTAATCCTGTGTGTAGCACCCCTTGGAGACCAGCTCTCTCCCAGTGGGATCTGGGTGCAGAGAGCTGTGGCACAGTGTCAGCTCCAGGCGTAGACAGAAACCGGAAGGGTCCTATCCCAAACTGCTCCACAGTTCCTGTGTCCTGAGTGCTCCAGGCTTGTCCCTTGGAGCACAAGTGGTGGTCTTACCTATGCTCTCAGGTGTGTCAGCACTCCTGGGAGACCAGCTCTCTCCCCATGCAATCTGGGTACAAAGAGCTGTGCCGCAGGATCAGCTCCAGGTGCAGATGGAAACCAGAAGCTAGCTTGATGATTTTTTTTTTGCTATGATTTGTATTGTTATAAAATTCACATACCATAAAAGTCACCGTTTTAAAGTATATTATTTTACATATTTTGTATTTTAAGGCACACCAACATAGATTTTAGAGTATCCAAATGGGAATATCACTATGGACATAGTTCCTATGGGAGAGAGGTGAGGTAGCTCTGGGCCTCTAAAGTAGTAGACCATCTCATGTTTCTTGAGTTCAAGGGCCTCCTGAGACTAAAGTTAGTGTCTTCACAGTGGGCCATTGTTCTTTCTTTTCTTTTCTTTTTTTCTTTTTTTAAGATATATTTATTTCATGTACATGAGTACACTGTAGCTGACTTCAGACACACCAGAAAATGGCATCAGATCCCATTACAGATGCTTGTGAGCCACCATGTGGGAGCTGGGATTTGAACTCAGGACCTCTGGAAAAGCAGTCAGTGCTCTTAACCACCAAGCCATCTCTCCAGCCCTGTTCTTACTTTTCTTGCTCTGTGACAAAATACCTGGTTAACAGCAACTTATTAAAGGAAGACTCTGTTTCGGGGGCAGTTCACTATGGCGAAAAAGGCGGAGCAGCAGGAATGAGGAGTAGCTGGTCTTGGAAGCCTGGAAGACATGAGGTTCTCAAGGAGCAGAAACACATCAGCTATTGCTATTGTTATTGTTACTGGTAATAAACATGTCTCTCAAGCCTTAAGTGTACAGTTCTGCCCAATCAACAAAATTAAACTCAAATAGTAACGGCTTCTTGAGAACATGATCGCTCCTGTTTTGACACTGTTGATTGTGAGGCGCAGAGCTTTTCCATAATAAGAATCACTTTGTGGGCATCTGGCTTATGAAGCAGAACACTAGTTTGTATTGTTTATAAGAACGCATAGGGAGAAGGGTGACCCATCCTATTGACTCATTGCTGGCCCATCGCCCACCCCTGATTGTACTTGGGACTGAGCGTAACCAGTATCCCTTTCCAAGCCAGGACAGGGATACTGAGGATCCCTTCCCTTGTTCCAAGGGAGGAGATGGAAGTAGTTTCTCACATCATATTCTCATTCTATTTAGAACACTAAGAAATTAGGTTAAGATGTTAGTCTCTCTCTAAAATAAAGCAAATGCTCTTGAGGTGAAATAAACAGACTGTAGGAAAACTGCAAAACTGACTTTAGCATTATCCGTCCTCTGCAGTTTGAGAGTCCCATATTTTTCTAATCTCTAAATCAACACAAGTAGCATTTTTTGCTTATATTATAAGGTGATTCTGAGTCACCCCCACCAATCCATCTATATATTATGCATGTTCAAGTAAGTGATGGACAGAGGTTATTCTTGGGTTAGAATACCATCCACCTGTTTTGGAGTCAGGATCTCTCAATGACCTGGAACTTGGATTTGGCTAGGTTGGTTAGCCAGCAGTCTGCCAGAGGACCATCTAATTTTATATCCCTGGAGCTGGTATTAATATATACACACACCATGTCCGGATGTTGTAAATAACAAGTTTTGCAAAGTATATATGTATATAAAATATATCTAATTTACAAACATCGCATTGTCATGATTGTTAGAATTATTTTCCTGTTATTATTATCTCAGCCTAGGATGCCATTCAGTTCATATATAAGAGAATAGCAGTGAATTATTTTCCTGTGTCTCACCATGGACTGCACAAAAAAGACTTACTCTGTGCATATTATTGAATGGACACTGAGAATGACAATCTATAGAATTTACTTGAAGATACTTTCCAAATATCCTTCCGGGTGCCCTAGGTCAGCTATAGGTCATATTGCCAGCTTAATATGTGAGCACCAATGAGTACATGTCATCAGGGTATGAACAGGGGTGTGGGAAGGGGGCACTTTACCAGAATTAGTAATTGCTCCACCTCTCATTCTTAATTTTCTCATGTATAAAACAAGTCCTGCAATCCATTCAGCTCTCAACTTTTCCACCCTGATGCTTCTATAGTTAGACAAACTGCTGCACAATTAGTTCCAATCTATAACTCTAACTCTTGTAAAAGTGATAGGTATGCTACCATAACTTCAGTTGTGTGAGTAAAAAAAAACCCAAATGCTGTAATGATTGCATTTCTTTTCCAAATGGAGTGAAGGGCATCAGGTAGCTCTCAGGTGGCCTCAGTGGCCTCTTGATCTAAGAGTAGAGATTTCTGTTATTTGAGGAGGGGGATGTTCTCTTCTTGCAGAATGCTTGGGGAAGGTGTGTGAAATGGCATGGACCTTAGACTCTTGCCTTCATATTTGCAAGCTGGCTACCCCTGATCTCACATAGATATGGTTTTTTTTCTTCCCAAGAGGGCAAACTCTATTCCTCTACTACTGTTTTAGTTAAGCAGCAAAAACTTCCTTAGAAGATTCCTCACTTTCAACAGACTTTTTCTTTTGTTATACTGACTGGAATCACACAACGATTTTCTAGCTGCAAGAGATGCGGGAAGTTTTAGAAAGTATCAGTTATTTGTAGAGGGAGTTAGGCTCTGTTGGTAAAGAAATTGAGTGTGTACAGTTATAAGGTTGTTCTGTCAGAAGTATTTATTATCTGCTGAGAAGTGAAGCTAAAATCCATAATCACTTCACTATCCTTTATGATCTCATTTTCTGCTTAATATAGGAATGCGTGGATCCTGTTCTCAAATACTTAACAATTTACCTTATTGAACTGTAAAAATGGTTGCACTGGAACTCTCACTTTGTTGGTAATACAGCATGAAATGAATATATTCCAGCTACTTCTACAAGCACTTAGGACTAATATCCCCTAAAATATTTTTTCTTAAATTCAATATCTCTTCATTCACTGTGTTAAGACATGTTTTTATATTAGATCTCAAAAGTCAGTCATACTAATCTAAAAAATTAACTCTCTAGTCAATTCCAAATGCATTTTCCTCAACAAGCCTTCTGTCCTATCCATACTCCAGCTCCCAGCTTCCATAAGATAGGTTGACAGCTGCAGAGACCTAGACTGGAGAGACAGAAATATGATCTGCATATACATATATTCCTCTGCTTTGAGATAGAAGCTGGAGAAGAGAAGGAAGACAGATTTGTTTTAAGATGTCATCCAAAGTAAGACAGGAATCCCCTTTCTAGTCATCTTTCAGAGTGTCATTAGAGATGTGTGGAGGCATCATTAAGTCATATCTCAAGCACATTAATTCCCTTGGGAGCTAGCTATGCACACTAAGCAGCCTCCCATTGGGTACCACAAATCTATTCATACTGTACAACAAAGGTCTTCGGTAAGCTTGGAGTTCCCAAAACCTTTCCCTAACATCCCAACCCTAAGAGTACAGGCGACATAGTCTTTTTCTCTTCTGGAATAGTCTGTAGATTTCCATGGTAGCTGAAACAAATTCCTCCAGACCAAATGGCATATAGTGGCACAGATTGTTATGACTCTAGAGGTCAGAGGTCTGAAATGGGCCTTGTAAAGCTGAAATCAAGGTGTCCATGGGGCAACTTTCCTTCACAGATTTTAGAGGAGACCCTGCTCCTTGTCTCTTCTATTTTCCAGAGGCACCATAACTATCATTGCCAGTTGGAATGAAGACTTTCTTTTTGTTTTGTTTTCTTTACATTTGGTTTTTAAGTTTTTATTATATTTATTTACTTCGCATCTAGATATCAGGCCCCCCTCCTAGTACCCTCTCAGGCAGATCCTTCCCCCATTCTTCCCTCCTTTCTCCTTCAGAAAGGAGGAGCCCCCCACATCAAGTCACTGCAGGACTAGATGCATCCTCTCCTAATGAGAGCAGCCAAAGTGGCCCACTGCGGGGAACTGGATCCACAGACAGGCAACAGATCCAGGGACAGCCCTAGCTCTGGTTGTTGGGGGACCTTCATGAAGTCCACGTTTCTGATTGCTACATATATGCAGGGGGCAAGGTGCAGCCTGTGCTCATTGTCTGGTTGGTGGTTCAGTCTCTGGGAGCCCCCAAGGCTCCAGATTAGTTGACTCTGTTGGTCTTCCTGTGAAGTCCCTGTCCTCTTTGGGTCCCTCATTAATTTTCCCTAGAGCACCATGGGTCTCTGCATCTCGTTCCATTGGCTGCAGGTTGGAGCCTCTCAGAGGACAGGTATGCTAGGCTGCTATCTGTAAGCATAACAGAGTATCATTAATAGAGTTCAGGGATTGGCTTTGGCCCATGGGCTGTGTCTCATTTGGGTCAGTCATTGGTTGGCAATTTCCTCTTTCAGTGCTGATCTTTGTCCCTGCACATCTTGTAGGCAGGGCACATTGGTCTAAGGTTTTGTAGGTGGGTTGCTGTCCTTTTCCCTTCCCTGGGAGTCCTGCCTGGCTATAGGAAATGGCCACTTCAGAATCCATAACCCCCACTGCTAGGAGTCTCAGCTAGAGTCACCCCCATAACCTCCCTGGGGCCTCCCTTCCCTGTCTCTCCCATGTCCTAGGAATTGCCCCCCCCACTGCCAATTTCTATTCTCTCTCCTCTGCTCTCCCTATATTTGATCCCCCCATCCCACCCTGATTCCCTCCCTATCACCCCCCCACTCACTCACTCCCTATCACTCCCTCCACTTCCCTTATCTGTTTTATTTTTCCTTCTAAAAAAGCTTCAAGCATTCTCCTTCACACTTCCTTGTTATTTGGTTTCTCTGGGCCTGTTGATTATAGTGTGGTTATCCTGTACTTTACGGTTAATATCCACCTATAAGTGAGTACATACCATGTAGGGGCCCGCCAAAAGCAAGGAACCAACTACTTCAGACCCATCTTCCCAAGTCACTGGTTTCTCCAACTGCCATCCCTCCCTGTCCTCCGAGAGTCTGGAAGGAGAAAATGCCCTTCCTCTCTTCAGCTACTGTAGTGAGCCATATTGGATTTGGGCCTGGCCGCTTTGTAACTGCATGGTCACAGTTAAGAAGTCATGGGATTGTTGGACAGAGGCCTCTCCCATGTATTTACGGCACAGGAAGAAAAGACCAAGTAGTAAACACCCGTGTCTCCACTGCATGACCTCTGCTGAGCCCGGCTGATGCACGTGGAACCGACACACCTGGACCACACCTGGGTGGTGGTCAATTTACTTCTGCCTTTTGTTTCTCAGCCTTTATCCTTGAGATTTAGGCTGGTCTTCTCGGATTTCTCCCTAATTAATTCAGGTCTCCTAGTCGGTCTTTTGTTACCGAAGTCACAGCCAGGTAGTCAGGAGCCAGGGTTTCTCACTGTGCTTCCCAGATATTTTCTACCTGGAGACTTGGGTATATAAGTGGTGAATAAAGCTACAGGAGACTCTGTCTCTTCCTTCTCTCTCTCTCTCTCTCTCTCTCTCTCTCTCTCTCTCTCTCTCTCTCTCTCTCTTTCTCTCTCCCCCTCCCTCCCTCCCTCCCTCTCCTGGCTTGACACAATAACCTCTGTGTGTGTGTGTGTGTGTGTGTGTGTGTGTGTGTTTCATCCCATAGGCTTTGTGTGTACCATGTCGGTTTCATCCAAGCTACATCGCTTTTTTTATTCTTATTTTTATTTACATTTTTTTTTTTTCCGGAGCTGGGGACCGAACCCAGGGCCTTGTGCTTCCTAGGCAAGCGCTCTACCACTGAGCTAAATCCCCAGCCCCTTTATTTACATTTCAAATGTTATTCCCTTTCCTGGCTTCCCATCCATCAGCCTCCTATCCCATCCCCCTCTCCTTCTTCTATAAGTGTGTTTCCCTCCCCATCCACTTACCCTTACTCCCTTACCCCCTTATCCCCCAACACCCCCTACACTGGGGGGTATAGTCTTGGCAGGACCAGGGGCTTCTCCTCCCATTGGTGCCCAACAAAGCCATCCTCTGCTACATATGCAGCTGGAGCCATGGGTCTGTCTATGTATAGTCTTTGGATGGTGGTTTAACCCCTGGGAGCTCTGATTGGTTTGTATTTTGTCCTTATGGGGTACCAAACCCCTTCAGCAACTTCAGTCCTTTCTTTAACTCCTCCAATGGGAACCCCATTCTTAGTTCAGTGGTTTGCTTCTAGCATTTGCCTCTGTATTTGTCATGCTCTGGCTAAGTCTCTCAGGAGATGGCTATATCAGACTCCTGTCAGCAGGCACTTCTAGGCTTCAGTAATATTGTCTAGTTTTGGTGGCTGTATATATATATAGGCTGGATGGACCCCCAGGTGGGGCAGGCTCTAAATGGCCGTTCCTTCAGTCTCTGCTCCAAAGTGTGTCTCCATATCCCCTCCTATGAATATTTTTGTTCCCCTTTCTAAGAAATGCTGAAGCATCGCACTTTGGTCGTCCTTCTTCTTGAGCTTCATGTGGTCTGTGGATTGTATCTTGGGTAATTCAAGCTTTTGGACTAAAATCCACTTATCAGTGAGTGCATACAATGTGTGTTTTTTTGTGATAGGGTTATCTCACTCAGGATGATATTTTCTAGTTCCATCCATTTGCCTATGAATTTCATGAAGTCATTGTTTTTGATAGCTGAGTAATGTTCCATTGTGTAGATGTACCACATTTTCTGTATCCATTCCTCTGTTGAGGAGTATCTGGGTTCTTTCCAGCTTCTGGCTATTATAAATAAGGCTGCTTTGAACATAGTGGAGCATGTATCTTTACTGTATGTTGGAGCATCATTTGGGTATATGCCCAGGAGTGGTATAGCTGGGTCTTCAGGGAATACAATGTCCAATTTTTCTGAGGAACCTCCAGAGTGATTTCCAGAGTGGTTGTACCAGTCTGCAACCCCACCAACAATGGAGAAGTGTTCCTCATTCTCCACATCCTCGACAGAATCTGTTGTCACCTGAGTTTTGATCTTAGCCATTCTGACTGGTGTGAGGTGGAATCTCAGGGTCGTTTTGATTTATCCCTGATGATTAAAGATGTTGAACATTTCTTTAGGTACTTCTCAGCCATTTGATATTCCTCAGCTGAGAATTCTGTGTTTAGCTCTGTACCCCATTTTTAATAAGGTTATTTGGCTCTCTGGAATCTAACTTCTTGAGTTCTTTATATTGAATATTAGCCCTCTATCAGATGGAGAATTGGTAAAGATCTTTTCCCAATCTGTTGGTTGCCGTTTTGTCCTAACCACAGTGTCCTTTGCCCTACAGAAGCTTCACAGTTTTATGAGATTCCATTTATTAATTCTTGATCTTAGAGCATGAGCCATTGATGTTTTGTTCAGGAAATTTTCCCCAGTGCCCATGTGTTTGAGGCTCTTCCCCACTTTCCCTTCTATTAGTTTGAGTGTATCTGGTTTTAAGTGGAAGTCTTTGACCCACTTGGACTTAAGCTTTGTACAGGGCGATAAGTATGGGTCAATTTGCATTCTTCTATATGCTGACCTCCAGTTGAACCAGCACAATTTGTTGAAAATTCTATCTTTTTTTCACTGGATGGTTTTAGCTCCTCTGTCAAAGACCAAGTGACCATAGGTGTGTGGGTTCATTTCTGGGTCTTCAATTCTATTCCATTGATCTACCTGCCTGTCTCTGTACCAATACCATACAATTTTTTATCACTATTGCTCTGTAACACTGCTTGAGGTCAGGGATGGTGATTCCTACAGAAGTTCTTTTATTGTTGAGGATAGTTTTTGCTATCCTGTGTTTTTTGTTATTGCAAATGAATTTGCAAATTGTTCTATTTAACTCTCTGAAGAATTGAGTTGTAATTTTGATGGGGATTACATTGAATCCATGAGCACGGGAGGTCTTTCCATCTTCTGAGATCTTCTCCAATTTCTTTCTTCAGAGACTTGAGTTCTTGTCATACAGATCTTTCACTTGCTTGGTTAGAGTCAAATTGAGGTATTTTATGTTATTTGTGAGTATTGTCTAAGGTGTCATTTCTCTAATTTCTTTCTCAGCCAGTTCATCTATGAGTAGAGGAAGGCCACTGATTTGCTTGAGTTAATTTTATACCCAGTCAGTTTGCTGAAGTTGTTTATCAGGCTTAGTATTTCTCTGGTGGAACTATTGGGGTCACTTAAGTATACTATCATATCATCTGCAAATAGTGATATTTTGACTTCTTCCTTTCCAATCTGTATCCCTTTGACCTCCTTTCGTTGTCTGATTGCTCTGGCTAGGACTTTGAGTACTATATTGAATAAGTAGGGAGAGAGTGGGCAGCCTTGTCTAGTCCCTGATTTTAGTGGGATTGCTTCAAGTTCCTCTGCATTTAGTTTGATGTTGACTATTGGTTTGCTGTATATGGCTTTCACTATGTTTAAGTATGGGCCTTGAGTTCCTGATCTTTCCAAGACTTTTATCTTGAAAGGGTGTTGAATTTTTGTCAAATGCTTTCTCAGCACCCAATGAGATGTTCATGCATGTTTTTTTCTTTGAGTTTGTTTATATAGTGGATTACATTGATGGATTACCATGTATTGAACCATCCCTGCATCCCCAGGAAGAAGCCTACTGGATCATGGTGGATGATCATTTTGATGTGTTCTTGGATTTGGTTTGTGAGAATTTTATTGAGTATTTTGGCATTACTATTCATAAGAGAAATTGGTCTGAAATTCTCTTTCTTCATTGTGTTTTTATGTGGTTTAGATATAAGAGTAATTGTGGCTTCAGGGAAGGAATTGGGTAGTGCTACTTGTTTCTATTTTGTGGAATAGCTTGGACGGTATTGGTATTTGGTCTTCTGTGAAGGTCTGATAGAATTCTGCACTATACCCATCTGGTCCTAGGTTTTGTTTTTTGTTGTTGTTTTTTTTTTTTTTGGTTGGAAGACTTTTAATAACTGCTTCTATTTTTTTTAGGAGTTATGGGACTAACTAATTAGATGGTTTATCTGATCCTGATTTTACTTTTGTATCTTGTATCTGTCTAGAAAATTGTCCATTTCATACAGATTTTCCAGTTTTGTTGAATATAGGATTTTGTAGTAGGTTCTGATGTTTTTTTAATTTCCCCAGTTTCTGTTGTTATGTCTCCATTTTCATTTCTGATTTTGTTAATTTGGACACACTTTCTGTGCCCTCTGGTTAGTCTGGCTAAGGGTTTATCTATCTTGTTGATTTTCTCAAAGAACCAGGGCCTGGTTAGTCGATTGTGTTCTTAAGCTTTCCTTTAGACATCTGGCTTTCCCTGGTGTGAGCTGGATGACCCTGAGGACAGCAGGACTTCTCAGGAAGGCAGGGGGAACTGTGACAATGGAGGTCAGGGGACCACTCTGCTGTCTGTGCCTCAGGCAGACCCCACTGACAAGGAATTGGTGAGACAATGTTCCAAGCTGATAGTACCAGGGGCCCCCTGCAGGCCTCCATGGGGAAGCAGGGCACCTTTGTGGTCTCATCAGTTTCTTCAGCACTGAAATGCAAGTCCAGAGCCAGACAATGGAGATCAGAGGACCGAACACAACTCACTTCTGCAGGCCCCAGACAACTGGGAAGGGGTTGCTGGGGCAAGGGTTCCAAGGCAGTCATTCTCGGAGCTCAGCAGGCATCCATGGGAATCGGGATGCTCTTGGGGTTCTTCAAGGCCCTTTGAGAGTCCAGTGCCAGAAAATAGAGGTCAAGGGACCATGCTCGACTCGCCTCTGCTGGCTGTGCCTCAAAAAGACCCAACTAGGAATGGATTGGTGAAGCAGGGCTCCAAGCTGCTTAGTCTTGGGGTCCCAAAGGCTTCCATGGGGAATCAGGTTGCTCTTAGGGTCCTGGAAGTCTCTTTGGCACCAAGTGTGGAATGAAGATATTCTAAACAGGTACTTCTGCCTATCTCTTGACTCTCAGACTATGGAGACAATGGGCTTGAAGGAATTTCCTGAGTTTCCCCAGGAATCTCATGATGGGAGAAGAAAAGTGATGAGTGCCAGTCAGTGGGGAAACTTGTCCCCAGGAAAGTGACTTCATGTAGTTCTAATACAGTCAGATCATCTTGCAAAAAACACTGGAACTGAGATTATGAATGGCAGATGGAAATACACCTTGCCCAGGACTGCTCTGTCATACACACATCTTGCCTTTTCATGAAAACTACACCTCACCTCAGAATCCTGAATAGGAATTTGGGAGTCACTGGGTCCCAGTGATCTTCTTCCCCATGTAGCCACATAGAATCCATCTTCTCTTATCCAGTTTTTCGTTTCTTTGATTGACATACTGAGGATGGTCAGCAGAACCTATTGTTGTCCAGGGTAACTCTAACAACTCCAGGAACAGCATCTTTTCTTGGCCTCAGGGGTCACATTCTTCCAAGGATACAGTCCTGTGAATTTGCCCATTGGTCCCCCAGCTGTCTGTCCTTCCCTCCAGCACCATTCTCAGCAACCGAATAGGATTGTCCAGAAGGCCTGCATCCAGGACAGCCAAGACAATAATGAAATGTTCTGATCCTTTAAAATCATCCCCTTAAAATATAGACTTTAAAGCTATGAGACTGAAGTGTTATCTACTGCACCAACACGGCTACCTCTAAAGTAATAAATGATTCTTGTAGAGCTCTTTCATTTTCTGTTTGGGAAGGAAATGAGCTTTTCAGATACGTGTGACATCTCCCTCCTATAAAATATAATTTCTGCCCTGCTTCCTGACATTCCCTTATATCAAGCCAAAGTCCAGAAAAACATAAAAAATTTTTTCTAAAGACACTGCCCCACAAGGACACATGACCTTGATGTCATTGCAATCATCCTTTATATTATTCATATTTAATTCAACTCTTTGTTCTTTTAAAGAGCTGGATCTTTAAAACTATTAGAGACAAGTTCATCAGTTAATGCTATTTTCTCTCTCAGATCTATGTAAATAAGAATACTAAATGAACCTAGGGCAATTTTCACCTCGTATTTGACAACTTAAATTGTTTAATATGAACTTCATTCTTCTAGAGTCCTCCATATCTCAGGGGAGATATAATGTACTTGAGTTTCCATGGCACATTAGAACACTATCCCTTTGAGACTCAGATGCTGTTTTTATATGTGGATGGCTCTAACTGAAGCACAGGGATTACTTAAGCTAACAAGTGTGGATTCAGCCTAATAGGAATGCAAACAGAACCCGAATTTGTCGTTCTGTTAATGGTTCTTTCCTGGTACATTCATCAATTTCCATTACATCCCCTGCCTTAATAAACACACTGTATTATTTTATGACCTCTCTTCTGAGTGTTAATAGAATAAGGGAATCATTATGGCTTCCATTACACAGAGTTATAATGGAATGAAGGATTTGCTGGCATACATATTTTTTTTTTTTACCACGGTGTAGAAAGATCTTCCAGCTAGATAAGCACCTATCCATCTTCCCTTGCTCAACCTTTTCTTGGTACTCTTAGTATCCCCTTATTCTCTGAATTCTATGTTCATTCACGTGAGTGTGCATGCATGTGAGTATGTGTGCCCACTTGTGTGCATTTGTATATGCTTTGAACTGGCAAACCAGCATCCTTTGAAAGGTGAGTGCCTTTGATATCAACTTAAGACAATGAAAAAAAGAGTCAAGGTCATTGCCTTGTATAACTTTGTAGTCAAGGTGATCACTAAAGTCCTTTAGTTTGATTTGTGTGGTAATTTGCATAATCATATATAAATATTTATTCTGGCACACAGCACAATTTAATCTAATAGCTGATTTAGTGTGTGTGTGTGTATGTGTGTGTGTGTGTGTGTGTGTGTGTGTGGAATTGTTAGAGACATGTGAACACAAAGGCATTGATCTACTAGATCTATCACAACAGAATACCACAAGCCAAAGCTTTAAGTATTTATTTTCTCTTTATTCTCAATGCTGGAAGACCAAGAACAAGGGTCTAGTAAGATTGTGTCTCCGTTTTGGGTGGTAGACGTGGTCTTCAATCTTCATTTCCATTTCACTCTATGTGTCTAGGTCCCAATCTCTTACAAGAGAGTCAAACAGAATGTAAGCCCATTTCACTGACTTTGTTTTAAACTTAATTATGTCTTTCAAGACTCGGTCTCCAAATCGAATCACATTCAGAAGCTACAGTTGTTTGAATGAGAATGTCCCCCATAGGCTCAGACATTTGAACACTTGGCCTTGGTTGCTGATGCTTGCTTGTTTGGGGAGGTTTAGGGGGTAAGGCTTTGTTGAAGGAAGTACGTTATTAGAAAGGGGCTTTGAGAGCTTAAAGACTCATACCACTTTCAATTCCCTCTCTCTGCTTCATGCTTGTGGTTCCTTTTATATTACTGTTGCCATGACTTCCACTTGTTGCTATGCCTCCCACCGTGATGACTTCTTGTCTCTCTGGACAAAAGAAACTGTTTCTTCCTTAAGTTGCTTCTGACCATGACTTTTAAAATCATACTGAGTTATAAGAAACTAATGTAGAGGTGTTGGGGCATGGGAAATCTAACACGAATTCTGAGGTAGACATAGTTCAGCCCATGACGGTGGAAATAGTTCTTGTTTATCAAGGTGCTCAGAGGTTTGAGATGCTTTTGGAAGGGAAGGTGAATTACGTGAGCTCCATAGCACAATCAGGTGGTTAGACAGTTCACTCAGCCTATGAAGTGAATACTAATGCCGGCCATGTTCTCATAAAGGTAATTTTCAAAGAGATCAATTCAATATAGAATTGCACATGTCCTTGTTAGACAGTACAATGAGTGCAAATGCACATAATTTTTAGAAAATGAAATATTTGAGATTCAGGCTGGTGAGATGGCTCAGCAGGTACGAGTGCTTGTTGCTTTTATAGATGATCAAGGTCGAGGTTGGGGCAGCTACACGGTGATGACTCACAATCATCTGTAACTCTGGGGCATGAGTCATACACGTGACACACATACGCACACATGAAAAATATATACATGGAAATAAAAATAAATAAACCTTTGAAAAGAGAGCTTTGCAGTCCAGGGGTTTGCCTTTAATAAATTTTCACTAATTATAATCGGGCAATAGTATATAGAAAATTCCAGAAACAAGCAATTAGTAAGTCAGTTGCCTGTTCACGTATGGCGGTGAGATCTGCCCCAGTCTTTCCACAATGTCTGGGCTTGAGCATTCTTTAGTCTAGAATATCCACAGTGCTGTATGTGATTCAGGTTCACCACTTAGTAGCTAACAAAAGAAGAAACAAACGTATACTAAACATATACATCACAATCAAGTGTGTGTGTGTGTGTGTGTGTGTGTGTGTGCACGCACGTGCACATGTGTGTTAACTGGAAGACAGTAAGAGAGATTTGTGCTACTTTTATTGCTATACCTGAGACTGCAAAAGCTATAACTATACCACCTGGTAAACGGCTCAGATAAAAAAGTACTAAATATAGGCTTAGATTATTTGTGGTTTCAGTCATCTTTGATGGGAGTTGGGGGGGGGTGAAAGATGTCTCTGAACATAACTGCACTGGCTGGTTTTCAACTTGACACAAGCTGGAGTTATCACAGAGAAAGGAGCCTCCCTTGAGGAAAGGCCTCCATGAGATCCAGCTGTAAGGCATTTTCTCAATTAGTGATCAAGGAGGAGAGGGCCCAGCCCATTGTGGGTGTTGCCATCCCTGGGCTGGTGGTCTTGGGTTCTATAAGAAAGCAAGCTGAGCAAGCCAGGGGAAGCAAGCCAGTGAGTAACATCCTTCCATGGCCTCTGCATCAGCTCCTGCCTCCAGGTTCCTGCCTTGTGTGAGTTCCTGTCCTAACTTCCTTTGGTGATGAACAGCAGTACGGAATCTAAGCGGAATAAACCCTTTCTTTCTCAACTTATTTTTTGGTCATGATGTTTTTTTGCAGGAATACAAACTCTGACTAAGACAATAACCTTCTTTGGGACCATTTGCTACTTCCTTTAATGTAGCCTGTAACAAGCTTTGTCTGGTAGCTATCCAATAAGCAATGTAGAGGAAATGAACAAAAAAAGTGCTGAGTTCCAGTGCAGTTCTTAGGTGATAACATTTTGCGGGGAGGGGAGGAGGTTACCAAAATTCCTTATTTGAAGAAATTGGTACAAATTAAAGAACGTAAGCAGATGTTTTGGTGCAACTTATCGAAAAGACAAAGGCAGCCTGACACGCATGCACTGCCTCAGTGACCAGTAAAGTCACGTGGCCTTGGGGACGTCAGCTTAGCTCTCGTCCCCGTCTCCCAGGGTGTCTTATCAAAGAGATATGCTGCCATGCCAGATTCAGGGGCTCCCATCTTGCGTAAGTTGGTCACGTGGTCACCCGGTTCTTTCGTGGATCTCACCTGCTCATTCAGGTAGTGCGTCTCAGTGAAGCCACATTAAGTGAGGATCGTTCTTGTCAGTAGCCAGTTTGTGAAGCTCCAGTAGTGACCGATTCACACTCCCTTCCAAGTGCAGTGCACCCTCCATGGCACTCAGTCTGTTCTCCGAGTCATCACGGTCTGTTTTCTTTATATCCTGTAGGAAGATTTGGCTACCCCAGTTCTGCAGCTTCACTGGTTTCTCAGCGTGTTCTCTCTCCTCATGAGATCGGTGGAGAAAGTATTTGGCAAAGTTCTTCAGAGCCACATCATCCCGGTCAAAAAAACAAAACAAAACAAAACAAAACAAAACAACAACAACAACAACGACAACAACAACAGCAAAACCATAGACAGATAGACATAGGAGGTATCCAACTCCAGGCTGATCTGGGATTGATGGCAGTCTCTGAGTCCTGGTGACAGTTCTGAGGGAGCCAAGGTAGTCATGGTGGAGGCGGGGCGAGGCGGAGCCTCAGAATTGCAAAGGGCTCAGGTTTGAAGAGGATGGTGGGGGTCTGAGGAGTCGAGCACTGGACGTTCAAACATTGTTGAAGTGGGACGCTGCGGCCATTCTGGGCCATAGATAGCATTTTCAATCACAGGGGCCAGGGGATTCATCGTGGTGGTTGAGCAGATAGTATCATCAAATGCTAGCACTGTGTTCTCTGTGAGTAAAAGTGCCTGTAAGGGGGTTGGGGATTTAGCTCAGTGGTAGAGCGCTTGCCTAGGAAGCGCAAGGCCCTGGGTTCGGTCCCCAGCTCCAAAAAAAAGAGAACCAAAAAAAAAAAAAAGCACACCCTATTCCAATCCCACTGCAAGGCCCATTAATTGATTAGAACTTCAGTAATGTGGAATGAATGGAATGTTGAAAGTCAAGCGCCAAATTATCTAGAACCATCTTTAGCCCCCGTCCTGTCACTTATTGTCCTCCTCTATCTGTGCACTAACATCTTTTTTAGCATTAGGTAAATGTTCTGGAATGTACAAAGAGACCCCTAGTTCGTACCAACCAAAGAACTGAGAATGTTTTCAGGTAGCAGCTGAGGTCTGTAGCTCAGAGTTCCCCCACATTCTGTGACCTGTCTATTGGATGTTTCTACCAATGTATTTAAACGTCATTTTGATTTATGATGTTTCCGTTCCGTTACTATAAAACTCCAATAAAACTGTTAGCATGTTGGAGCGTGGGTAGGGTAGCTTAAATCTGTCTTGCTGGAGCACGGTGTTCATAATCGCCTCTAGGACAAACTCCTCTTATGCCTCTTGAGATGAGAGCTGTGGGTTTTCATTGACAGCTCTATGAGGAGAACAGATGTGAAGGAGAACAAACAAGCAAAGCAAAGGGTGAAGAATGAACATCTCTGGGCTACCAGAAGCCACTCACTAATCTAACCATTACATTTCTCTACCAATTATGCAGTTCAAATTATTGGTATTCAGGGGTTTTTTTGTTTGTTTGTTTTGTCTTTTTTGTTTGTTTGTTTTTTGCATCGCTAACCATCACTGAAAAGTTAGTGATTAGTAAGAAATTACAGTGTTGGTGGACGGATCTTACTGATCTTAGAAGTTTCGTTAGCATCTTCTGGTCTACACTCTAGAACTCAGTTCCCAGTGTCTGCGTGGAGGTTTAATGTAGATATTGAGAGCACCACCATTCCAGGTCCTAGTCTCATGCCTAAGATACAGAAGGTGTCCAACCTATATTGGTTGCACTGACTTGGGACCTATATTTCAGTTCACCTATGAGTGATCTGTGGAAGACGTAGCCTGCCCCTAATCAACGTAGGAGAAGATTCCAGGGCAGACATGTTACTCTTTGTCCTCCCAACTCCTTCCTACCTCAAAATGTTTTTATGTGGCTTAAATGGGCTGATTAAGGGCAGAGGTGGAAAACGAGCCCAGGTCTCACCACGTAATTACTTTCACCCCTATGAAAGTAACTCATAAAATAGAGGTCAAATTGTAAACGGCTAGCCGTGTAGACTCTCCTGTTCCTAGTCCTAGCTATAGTGGGGTAGACCAGAGGAAGGCACTTGTAGCTCTGTGGGGGTCTGATACTAAATCTAACCATCGATGACAAAGAGAAGACAGGGAGGTCAGAGTTCAAACCTAGACTCTGGAGTTTTATTCGTTGGGAACCTCTGCGCTCTTTTAGTTTTAAGCGTGCAGAGTTTCCGCAGCACAGGTCTAGGAGCCATAGGTGTCAACCGGAGAAGGGGAGAAAAAGGGACACGGTAAAAGCCCTCACAGTGCACCTATTTGATGGGCCGAGTCATCTCCCCTCCCCCACCCAGGCAAAGTCATGTGGTGACCATTTTTTTTTCCCCTGGAGGAAGATTTTTCTGTCTTTTAAAGGGGATGACAAACACGTTTTACAAAAGGGAGGAGAAGAAAGAAGGCACTTGTGTCCTTACCACAAAATAACAGCCTCGTAGATCACGCTGGCTGAAGGCTCCACATCTTATAAACACAGCGTGCCGTGTTACTCCGCGTGAATTACGGTTTCGATGCAGCGAGCAGCGGGCTCCGAATACATTAATGATTCATGCTTTCCTTGGCAGAACATCATGTATACTAATCACAGGAAACCAAGCGTACAAGGGCTCCTTAAATGCATTTGTCCAGTTAATAGTTTGACTTAATCTGATATTTCACTGGGTCACCGACCTTTTCATTGTAGGTAATGTACAGCACAAAATGTATGGTTGACACCCCGATGAATCAAGAGAGAGTGGCTTCCTGGTTACCAAGCAACATGTGCTTCCTGCTCCTCACTGCTGCATAATTCTGTCCATTCCACGCTCGTGTGTTCTCTCCACTGATGAACTTAAATGTAGCCCTGTGAGCATGTATGTATATGTCCACGTGTGTGCGTGTGCGTGTGCGTGTGCATGCGTGTGTGTGTGTGCATGTGTGTGTGCCCATTTGTATGTATCTGTGTTGGGAGAGACTCCACAGACACTAAATAGCTCATTTATGTTGCTTTTTATAGGCATTGAGCAATGCACTCCCATTATAAACAACTATGCTGGTTTAATACTCAATAAACAGTGTGGTTTATAAGCAATTAGGGATCTCTGAATAAGACGGTTCAGCAGAATGAGAGCGGCCACCCCACAACAATGCTCAGTGCGAAGTGTGGCTTGCTTAAAAAAAAAAGTGTCATCATTCTCATTTAAAAAACAATTAGCAGTTTGGTGAATTTCGGTCTGCCGAGCACAGAGCTTCCTCATCAAATGTGGACAGAATCAAAGAGCCACTTCTCAGCTTTGCACAATGGACAACGCCTGCCCAGAAAGTGCAGTGGAGAAGAAAGAGGGGAACTGATGTTTTCCTCCCGTTTGCTTATCAACCTGAAAGCCCACTGATGACATCAACACGGGTTAAAATAGATGGGTTCTGCCAGCTTTTCAAACGAAACCAGGCAGCTCCTCTATTTTGCATTGTCTTGGTATTTCCCTGTAACTTTGTAGGTTGACAAAACAACAACAACAACAACAAACACCCTCCTACAGCTCTTTCTTTAAATTTCTTTTACTTTCAACACACACACAAATACACACACACACACAAATGCACACATATTAACACATACACACACAAATACACACATACTAACACACAAAAACACACCCTCACAAATACACACATACTACCACACACACAAATATACACATACTAACACACACACATACACACACACAAATATACACATACTAACACACACACATACACACACACAAATATACACATACTAACAACATACACACATACTACCACACACACACAAATACACACATACTACCACACACACAAATATACACATACTAACACACACACAAATACACACATACTAACACACAGACATACTAACACACACTAACACACACATACTAACACACACGAATATACACATACTAACACACACTAACACACACATACTAACACACACAAATACACACATACTGACACACACATACTAACACACAAATACACACATACTAACACACACATACTAACACACATACAAATACACACATACTAACACACACAAATACACATACTAACACACAAATACACACATACTAACATACACACAAATACACACATACTGACACATACACAAATAAACACATACTAACAAATACACATATACTAACATACAAACACACACACACACACACACACACACACACACACACACACACCCTCCCTCTTAGTGGGCACATGGGTATCACTGCTTTGCATCCTGACTATTTTCAAGGCACCACATGACTCCAGCATTCCGGCCGGCGTCTTTCCTGCAGTGTGACTGGGCCATTTTGAAATGCACTTTCAAATAATGTAGGCTTCCAGCGCTGCGCTCAGGGACAGGAAGCTGGACAATGCCCGTGTATTTCCTCTCTTGGGGCTTTCCACTCCGGCAGGTTGATTTTCAACCTCGGTTCTCTTTGAGGAGCATCTTGGAGTGAGCATAGCGTAGGTAGACTCTGTTAGTCACCTAAAGCCACGTTTTTGACTCTTTTATCCGGAAGTTGAATAAGATCCTGTTTTAATAGGAAGAGGGTTGAGGAGGTGGCCCAGTTGGTTCAATGCCTACCTGCATGCACAAAGCCAGGGTCTGAATGCCAGCACGGCATAAAGCAAGCATGGTGGCACGCCCACAAGCACGATCACTCTTTTGCTTTTGCTTGCTGTATACTTACTTAAGAAACACACTCATTCGAAACCAAAAGCATGGCTAATCGTAGATCATTCTCCAGACCATACTGAACAAGTCCTTTCCAGAATACCAAAACAACAGAATACCACTCACTGGTTGGCTGCTGCTAAGGTAGCCAAAGCAGTAGATGGCTTCCTATACAGGCTAGTTTTTAATCCCAATCTGACACAAGATGGCGTCATTCCGGAAGACAGAACCTCTGTTTGGAGTATATCCCCTCCAGACTGCCCAGGAGGCAAACCAATGGGGAAGTTTCTTAATTAGCAAATGGTATGGGAGGGGCTAGGCCAGTGCGGGTTAAGAAGGCATGCTGAAGGAAGCCAGGAGGAGCAAACCAGTAAGCATCTCTCCTCCATGGTCTCCTATTCAGTTCCCGTCTCTTGGTTTCTGCCTTGAGCTCCTGCCCTGACTTCCTTTGCTGATAGACTGTGATGTTGGAAGTATGAATGAAATAAACCCTTCCCAAGTTGCTTTTTGATCATGCTCTTTTCAATAAATAAGTAAAAACATTACTTATTTAATTACATCCCAAATGCTGGCCCCCTCTCAGTCCCCTCTGGCAGAGTTCCTCCCTCCTTCCCCCTCCTCTTCACCTCTGAAAGGGCAGTCCCCCAACCATCCCCCCACCCCAGTGCATCAAGTCTCTTTATTACAGGAATAGAAACTCCAACCAGCTGAGAATATTGGCACATGCCTTTAATCCTGGCACTCAGATTAAGCAGATTTCTATGAATTCAAGGCCAGCCTCATCTACATAGAGAGTTCTGGGACAGCCAGTAGGACAAAGAGAAATCTTGTCGAAAGAAAAGGAAAGAAAGAAAGAAAGAAAGAAAGAAAGAAAGAAAGAAAGAAAGAAAGAAAGAAAGAGAGAGAAAGAAAGAAAAGAAGAGAAGAAAGAAAGAAAGAAAGAAAGAGAGAGAGAGAGAAAGAAAGAAAAGAAAGAAAGAAAGAAAGAAAGAAAGAAAGAAAGAAAGAAAGAAAGAAAGAAAGAAAGAAGGGGAAGTTGTTAACAGCCCTTCAAACCTCTTAATTATGGCACACAAGGGAAGTAGAAGGGAAAATCAGGTTCTCTGAACATTCTGGAACCCAGGCTGTCAAAGGTCGTTCTATTTTCAGAAATAGCAACACACTTTTACTCATTGGTTTTCCAACCACTTCCTTTAAATATAATGTCCTTCCTCTGATATCTGATTAACCCTTAAGCAATTGGATAAAAAAGCAACCTCAGAAAGACTGTTAAAAGAATCCTTTCCTGGGCCCTATCTACTTTTTGTGTGTGGAGTGAATACAGGAAACCCTTCCGAGAGGCGGGTGTCTATGTCCTGGGGTGTGGGGAAGGGGGACACTTCAGGTGCTAATCCCTGTCCAGCTCTGCAGACATCTGTCTCTGCTGCAGCCTGCGGGTCCTGGGTGGAGCAGCTGTTTATCTGAGTTGTTCAGAGTGTTTTTAAACTCTTTAGGAAGTAATCCTTGCGTTTCCTGTTGTTCCTACATCCAATAAGCCAAGCAGAGCTCTGAAAATATTCCCATCCAGTAGAGGTCACTGGAACCTCCTTTGCCTTGAGAACAGGTTGTTGGTGAAGCCTTATTTCGTTTGTCTTACTGGGAAATAGAGTCTAGCACGTCAGGCAAGCTCTCTGTCACTCTGACACCTTCCAAGTCCACTGAAGGTGTGGACAGAGAAGAATCAAGGGACTTCCTTATCTTTCTTAGCCTCTGGTCCCTACAGCGAGATTGGGAATGAGCATCCAGTAGAAGGAAGAGTTCAAGGACGGCTCCTGTGAAATGCTCAGCTGGATTTCACGCGAAAGAACCGTAAATACAGTTTGCACAAGGATTACACGTCAGGCCCTAGATGGTGATGCCCATTTCTCAGATTAGGGACAGAGGCCAAGTGGGCTATGTCAGTCACTTTTTAAAAATTAATTATTTATTTAATTAATAATTATCGATTAATTAATTTTTAATTTATTATTTACTTTCTGTGGTTTTAAGACAAGGTCTCATTCCATAGCCTAGGGTGCAGCTCAGTCTGCCCTTGTATCTATCTATCTATCTATCTATCTATCTATCTATCTATCTATCTATCTATTGAAAGATAGGGCCATTCTCCTGCATCACCCTCCGTGTTCCATAACAAAGAGAGTAAACATACCATACTCTTACAATGGTTAAGGTTCTAAATTTTATCTTCCATCTTTCAAAATTATAATCAAGATAAAAAGTTTCCCTTCTCTCCTCCACAAAGTATTTCCCAACTTTCAAATGTCAGCTCTAGTCCTGGCTATTCCCCTCAGGTCACGTCTCTCATCTCTCTCGTCTCTCCTCACTGTTCTCTTCCATCCAGACCTCCTATGCAGCACTGCTCGGGGTTCTTCACTGTTTGAGTAGATATTAAGATGTCTTTAAATCAGGCTTTGTGCCCCTGGCTCTCAGCAATCTTCAGAGTTAATGTCCATATTAGACAATGCTGTTTGTAATCCTCCAGAAACCAGATCAGTTGGATCATAATTGCCCTTTAAGATCACCAGAGACGGAGCAAATCTGCAACTGTCCCTAACGTCAGTAAAATCATCTTTACTTGGTCCATCGTTTTACTCCTAACACGCTCTTGGAGTAAGCTGGTCCCCGTTATGCATCCCATAATCTGTGCTGGTTAGTTTTAGCAGTCAGGCTAACACAGCCTAGAATCACCTAGCACGATGCTTTCAATTCATGAATTATCGACATCAAGTTGCCTGCTAGTCATATCAGTGAGAGACTGTTTTGATGGTTAATTGATTTATGAAGACTGTGGGAGGCACCGGGCCCACGTTTTGGACCCTGAAGTGTATAAAAGAAGCGAGGGCTCGCTGAGCATTGCGTGAGCAAGTAGGCATCATATGTGCATTCATTTCTTCCCCACTTGGGGCTGTGGATGTGGTGTGACTAGGTCCTGTCTCTGAGACTCTCTGACGGTGCGACCAGCTGTTTCAGGCTGCCCTCTCCATGGCTTCTCTGCACAAGTAAACTATGATCTGGAATAATAAGCGTGGTAAGACTCCCTTCCTTCCCTAAATTGGTTTTTGTGAGAGAATTTTATCACAGTGGTAGAAATGAAACAACATCTCTAAGTTTCTTTTACATCTGCCTATAATTTCTTAATGTTTACAATCTAGTATTAGTATCGTGGGGACACATTGTAAGGGTGGACACTTGTGGCACAGCCTGAGTGTGGAGGTCAGAGGACAGCCTTGAAGAGATGGTTTTCTCCTACCCTTGTCTGGCTTCCAGGAAGTGACGTCAGTTTATCCTGCATGTGTAAAAGCACCTCTACTCACTAGACTATCTAACCAACCCTGCTTTTTAATCTATAAATATATTGGACACTTCTACAAAAGCACTCGTTTGTAAAGCATTTATTTGAACTTTGGAGATGTTGACCTCAGTGAACCTAATCTACTCTTTCCCTAGTGCCTATTATTCTCCTGGCTACCTTTTGAACAACCTTATCCTGGAAAAAAAAATGCCACTTCCAGGAAAGAGACACTGACATTTCTGACCAAGACACCTTTAATAATTTATGTGCAAATATTCCAATATAGTTAAACTCAAAAAGCAGAAAATTTCCTGATAGATCTATAACTAACTCCTCAATGAGAGAGAGCATTTATTATTTATTTCATTATTTTGAGAGACTAAAAGGGCCCGATGTCACAGCATGAGGATATACATATTTAATATTTTTACCTCACATGTATTAAAGATCGCTATTTACTCTGAAGAGTAAATCGGATAGTGTAGGAGCTGATTCAAAGAAAAATAACTTTCTCCTCAAGTTACAAAGACAAAGTCTACAAGCTCTTGAAAACTGGGGAGGTGGAGAAGTGGGTTTCAGGGTATGTTTATCTCCACTGAGCCGACGACAGCTGACTCCTTGGAAGTTTTATGGGTCATTTCCCATAATCTAGAGGTTAGAAGTTTTGGGTTGGCAATATAGTCACTGTCAGATAATGGCGGTAAACACCATAGCTGCACGCTAGAACCCAGCCAGACACAGTAGAAAAAAAAATAGTTCCTCAAAATTTAGGCCTCATTTTCAGTTAATCAACTCTCTGATTTACATTGTTAGGAAGCATGAGGATTAGTGGAATGTGTTGATACCTCTGGAGGAGACGAAGGCTTTATATTGTTAGCATTGTGTTGAACCGTAAGGGTTCAAGACTTCCGTTATAGCCATGCTCTGGGGCGTTGATGCACTAACAGGCCAGTGCACATCATTAAGAAGTCAAAATGACAAGACCACAACGCGTAAAGCAGTACAGGAGGGACAGAGTTCTCTATTAACTGTTTGTGAATAAACGAAGTTGGCATGTATCTGTTTGTGAATGTCCAGTCATTTCACTGGGGGCATGAGACAGCCAGAAGAGCTATTGGGAAATCGTCAATGGCAGAAGATGTGGTAGATGTGGATGGTAAGGGTCAGAAGCTGGACTCTTCTAGCTACTGGGTGGCTTGGGGACTACTTATTGGTGACCTACAAATCTCTTTATAGTGCTCTGAGGACTTTGGATTTCTTTCTATGGCTTCAGCCAACCAGAAAGGTCATGAGACTTATAAATGCCTCTTTCCAACGACCACTTTTCCTTCCTATAAACAAAATCAGAACTGAGAATCGTGATGCATGCCTTTTCCCCCAGCACCTGGGAAGCAGAGCTGCATGGGTCTCTTGTGAGTTTAGGCCAGCCTGGTCTACATAGCAAGCCCCAGGATCAAGGACTGCACAGAGAGACACCATTTCAAAACAAAACAACCTCAAACTAACACTTCTGTTCTTTTTTTTTCCCAGTTTATCAAATTCTACTCTTATCCTGGAGACCCTAACCTTGTCCTTGTCCCTCTGGTGGTGTAGAAGCTCTCATGTATCTATTAACCACTCCCTGGTAGCACTCAGGTTTATCTTACCATTTTTATTTAAAAATATAAATTCCTTCATCTACTGTAGGCTGGGAGACAGCAGTGTTTGGTTTCTCAGTTTCTTCAGTTGTTCCTGGCAGGCTTGACAATGATGGCAAAAATGTCATAGGTCGATGACCCACTAGCTACTGGTTTTATGTAGAAAACTCAGTGGACAGACACATTGTCCACAATCTCTTCGCCCCAGTCTTGCCATAGAATTTGTTGGGATGGATGATTTCAACTTTCTAAACTATTTATAGAGGCAGACAACATAGCTGGCCCCATCTTTCCTGATGCTGCCAACCTCTCAGGGCATTTAGACATGTTGCTGTGACTTACTCCTGAGCCTAGAAAGGAGTCTGGTTAGGATTTTTGATTCACCCCATTTCCTAGCTGTAGTAAACTGAGTCAGGAACCCATTGGAAATAACAAGATTCCCCTTGCTTCACATAAATGGTTATGTGATGTTTATGTCTCTTATAATATTGACACATCTGTGTATTGGTTATACACAGATACAGCAGAGCTATGATGTGCTAATATTTAAGCACAGAACTGGTATAATTGTTGCAATAAGATCTCTAGGATTGTAGGAAGAGTAGATCAAGCACCTCGTAAGAAGCAATTAACAGTGTGCTTGGTACATTACACTGTCCACTTGGACACAGTTATGAGCTGTGCTTTGCAATGTCTCCCTGAACTAGGAGAGGATGGGCTAGCGGAAGAGTCCATTTCAACATCAGTCACTTCCCTAGGCTCCCGACGCAAATGTGTTGCCGACATCGTCAGCATTGCGACCTTGAGAAAGCCACCAATCATCATTGTTGTGCCTCAGCTTTCCAATCCATAGGTTCTGCGAGCAGCTAACTGCTTTACAGAACGCTTGGAAGATTAAATAAATAATTTATGCGAAGCACTTTCTGTATTGGCTCCTGTAAGTATACGCCATAGTTTAGCCTGCATCATCTAGTAAGCAGGGGTTGGCAATCCATTGAGCATTTTAAAAGTCAGCTTTCCTCCTGAGGGAAAAGGAAACGTACTTATTGTGATTCTTTCCTTACTATGTATTGTTTCTATAATTACACCAATTGAATTATATTGGAAATATGCACAGAATTCTTTGGGTATACAATGGTGGATTTCTAAACCAGGGATTTTAGTCAACACCCTTGCCCTTAAGTACTTTGTCAGTTAGCCACACACCTAAAGATAAGAAAAAAGCAGAGGCAGAGGCAGAGGAAGAAGAGGGACAAGTGGCCGGACGTGCATTGCTGCATCAGCACACAAGTGCGGAATTAATAAAAGCTCCAGACAGAGGCCTTTTTGTTTGTTTTGTTTCATTTTTACCAATACGGAGTTTTCTTTCTCATTTTTTTCCTGCTTTCCAGGCAGTAATTGGAGGCTCAATTGATAACCTTTATAGCCTTCATGATTCCAAAGCTAGCATATGATGTCCAGGCTACGGGGAAAGAGATGTTCTAGGGCAGTATGGTCTTCAAAGACCTTTTGTCAGAGAACGTTCAAACATAGTCAGAGTCTGAGGAGTCCCTTGTCTCCTTCTTCTATTCCACACAGCAGCGTGGATTGGTGGTGTGTGCTGTGGTCTCCGGCCTTGCATAGACTGCAGGGATCTGTTTTCCATGCTTCATGTTTGTTTGACTAGCACTTTATCCACCGAGTCATCTACCTCGCCCATAGTTTATCTAAGTATCAATCCATATCAAGGAATCCCAGAACCAGCACTGCAGATAGACCCATGGTGGCCAACTCAGGATGCTTTGTCACTGAGACTAGGAAAAAGAATGATCCTTCAGAATAGTCACAATTTTCTTTTTGTCCTTTAAAAGAGAACCATGCTGGAACAATAATTCCACAAAAACATAGTTTTGCATTATAATCTAATACCAAGCAGCCCACAGTTGAACTTCCCCCATTAGTAGATTTGAAGTCAAAAGTAGTAACTTGTTGATAGGACATGGAATCAACTTGGAGAATAAGAACTACGGTTCAGAGAAAGCTGGATAGGCAGGCAGGCAAGTACACACACACTCAGAGAGAGAGAGAGAGAGAGAGAGAGAGAGAGAGAGAGAGAGAGAGAGAGAGAGAAACTATCACAAATAGCAAGGGCATATTAGCAAAATATTTCATTTCCAGATAAGTGCACTAGGACTGAGAACCACAGTATTAGGAGAGTAGCTTTAAGTTGATCTTTCTGTCCTTGATTTTCTGTATATTGTCTCAGCAACGGATACTCTCGTTTGATATTTTGGAATTGTAAAAGCACACAGATCTTTATTCTAGCACTTTTGCTTGGTATTATAAAAGGAATTCTTTCATCGGCTCTTTAGTTGACACTGTGTGTGGTGGCTTTAATAGGAATGGCCTTATAGGCCCATATCACAGACTTGGATGCTTGTTCCTTAGGGAGTGACGTGACTTGTCATAGATTAGGAGGTGTGGCCTTGTTGGAGGAAGTGTGTCACTGCGGAATGGGCTTTGGAGTTTCTAATTCTCAAGCCTAGTGTTCTCTCTCTCTCTCTCTCTCTCTCTCTCTCTCTCTCTCTCTCTTTTACACCTACCTCTCCCACACAGTGTCTGCCAGCAAGGAGCCGTACTTCCCACCATACTGATAATAAACTGTAAACCTCCCCAATTAAATGTTTTCTTTTATAAGGATTGTCAAGGTCTTGGTGTCTCTTATAGCAATAGGATGATGACTAAGATACCATAGTTAAAAAAAAAAAAAGAAATGACTCACGGAGGAATGATGACAACATTCACCTGACTAACACACATGCCACATTCTTCTCTTATCTTCTTCTTTTAATTTTGAGACAGTTTTATATTTCCCAATCTGCCCTCAAACTTGCTAAGTAATGGAGGATAGCCTTGAACTCCTGATCCTCATACCTCTTTCTTTTTATTCACCTACAATATAAATTATATAAGTGGTAAGAGTGCAACCACTGGAATTTAGTTTTTTAGGGTTTACACCATTTAAATTTTCATAGTGGCTAAGGCCACGATGATGCCTTACTAAGACCTAGATGACGAACCATAGTGTATACTTAATTCTTCACAGCTCTGGAGTCTAGCCGTCAGAATCCTAGGTATCTGCTCTCTCTCTCTCTCTCTCTCTCTCTCTCTCTCTCTCTCTCTCTCTCTCTCTCTCTCTCTAGACAGCATGACTCTGATCTCTATCACATGGTCTTCTCCCATCTGCACCCATATTTTTCTGTGTCCTGTCTTCTTTTAACGACACTAGGCATTGGATTTCAGGCCCACTCTAAGCAGCACATGCTTAGTCAGCTCAACAATGTCACAATCACTAGCATTTTCTGCGAACATCATGTTTTCAAGTAAGGTCACATCATAGATCTGAGGGTTCGTGTATTTGTGAATGCAGTGAAGCACTATTTACTCTGGCTTTAGATGGGAAGCTATGAGTGGCAATACACATGGTGTGCACCGATGCCAAGCTTGCTTCAAATGAGCATTCTGGTCTGTTTCATCAAAGGACGGGTATGATTCAGAGTAAAGCCTACATCTGGGTATCTTCAACCCCCCTGATGATCTTAATTTAACTCAGGGATTGGCAATCACTGAGTCATTTGAGTTGGGATATGGGGTGTGGTTCAGTAGAGTTTGAAAATGTAAAACCTTTTCCTATATGCTTGGACTGAGAATTGGACAATGATAGTGAGTGCTTCCAAGGCTCTAGGCTTCGGTGAACTGAATCACCTTTAAATTCCTTCGTTCATCTCTCTACCTTTTTATGGCGTGGAATAATAAACCCAAACCAATTATAGCACCCAAAAATTATAAGTGACGACAACTAAAAATAATGGTTAAAGAACAGTCCACTTTTCTTCAGACTCATTTGCACATGAAGGGGCTGTCAAACTCAAGTGCCTTAGTAAAAATAATTCTCAAAACTTTTGTTAATATCTTCTTGACAGGCTGTGAATATCGTAGTACATACAAAACAGCAGGGACATATTTTGGGGTGACAAAATTCTCTGTCCTGAACATATAAAAAGCAAAAACAAAATGTTGAACATATGAAGGAAAAAAAGAACAACCTCTCAAGACATTTTAAAAAAATTAACCAAATATGTTCAATGATGTTATTTAGACACGTGTCGATATTGTCAGGCATTATTACTACCTAGGGAATACCTGGGTTTCCTATCCTTAGTGAAATAGGTTCAATCCATTTTGGTTTGGCGATCTCTAATGTAAAAGATAAGGACAGAGAGAAGGAACATGTTCTTTCACTGAGTGTCGTGTGGCAGTTCTCTTCAAGATGACTGACCTTGACCTAATATATTTAAGATTTAGTGTGTGTGTGTGTGTGTGTGTGTGTGTGTGTGTGTGTGTGTGTGTGTGAATGCACTTGTGTGTTAGGTACCTCTACAGGTCAAAAGAAGGTGTTGTCTACCATTGAACTGGAATTACAGGTGGTTATGATGTGCCTAATGAGGGTTCTGGGAACTCAACTCTGGTCTTCTACAAGAACCACCACTGTTCTTACCTTGTGCCATGATCTCTGTACTCACACCTTTATCTAATTTAGACGAGAGAAAAGAAAATCTGTGCTCTATAGCCGTTTAAACACAGAAACTAAGCTTCAGTGTTGGGTTAGTCCTCCGTCTTTATACTAATTTGTATTCCGATTACATGTTCCTCTGGCCACATCCTGCTACCTCAGGAATAGTTCCCACAAATAGGTCACGAGGTTCTTTAAGCTGTTGTCATTTCCCCACAAGCTCGAGATAGCTGATATTGTCAAGGGATGAGGGAAAACCTTCCTGTGCAAGGTCATGGGGATGAATCTGAAGAAATTTGGATTCTGTCACAGAAACTTTACAGAGCAGCTGGTTAAAAATCTGGTTATTGGGCTTCACAACACCGGGGAAACACAGACGAATCTTTATATTTTCTAGCAATCTGCTCCGCATACAAGATCGTGTCTGTTTTCTTTATAGTTTGGAAGCTTATTGCCCATTTGTGGTCTTCTTTACGTTTCTGTCTCAATGACTTCAGCCTTTCCTACTATTCTCATTGCCATAAAATCCCATCCTTGAGAATAAAATAAAACACTAAAGCCACTAAAAATAAAATACCTCTTTTACTTCTTCCACCTGGGATTACTTCAGATGGAACTGGCACACTGAGTATCATCCCCTTCTGGAAGGTTCTTCTGCCTTCATGGCCCTATGAAGTACCATCTGGAAGCTGTGAGGCACTGTAGTCCTAGCAGCCTGCCTCTCGGAAAACCTTTGAAATTTCTCCAAACAGAAGATTTGAATTTTAAGGCTGATGTTAACTTTGCCTTCTTCACCATCAAGGGGTAGGATAAGAGCTTGTCCATCTCCAGATGGGATTTCTGACTTGGTAAGTCTGAAGCAGACACCCCCTTAGACCAGCAGTTCTCAACCTGTGGGTTATGACCCCTTTCATGAGGGTTGCCAAAGACTATCAGAAAACACAGATATTTGCATTGCCCTTCATAACGGTAGCAAAATTACAGATATGGAGCAGCAATAAAAGTCATTTTATTGTTGGGGTCATCACAACAAAAGGAACTCTATCAAAGGATGGCAGCATTAGGAAGGTTGAGAACCTCTGCATTAGACAGTCATAGCATAGCATGGGTCATTCACTCTCCTTCCATCCTATCTGTGCGACAAGAACTATTCTATTTATGCCACTGTTCAGTGATATTCAGAGGGAGAGACTAAGAAAAGAGAAATGATCAATAAATTTGTTAAGGGTTGCCCAACAACTAAAATACAGTTCGAAGAACTATGAGTTTTCATCAATGAGCGCAGGCATGAAGCAGACTGGACTTATATTGTAATTTAGTTCTTCCAACCAATCCAAGGATTTCGTTCTTTGCCTCCTCTGCACTTAGGTTTGGAAAAAATACCCTCGAGGCAGTATGTCAAGAACCAGGGGAATTAGCAGATTTGGAGTCCAAAAGATAAGAAAAATAATATTGTCACCTCTCTCTCTTTTAACCTGCACATGGGGGATTGTTCTATCAGATCAGTTTATAGCCAAGGTTGTCAGGGAGAGTAGCTCTTTTTGTTTTGTTTTGTCTCTGCTTCTTTTCCACTTTCCCACTTGTAGCCCTAGGATTATTCTGGGCCTGGAAGCAGCTTTGTTTGCATTTGTCTTAGGCCTGATTACTCAAGCAACCAGAGAAGGAACTTAAATACTCAACTATGTAGGATAGAGGAAGCAGGAAGCAGAGCCCCCAGTCTCTGTGGTGCATACAACTTGGCAGCATTGTTCATGGACAGCAGAGGATGCTACTGAGCTGAGCAGCTCTGTGCAGCTGTGTCCCAATCCCCACCCCCAGCCAGGTCATTCCAACATATCAGTTCTTATTTTCAGCAGACCAGGCAGGCTCATCAAGATGTTCTTACTGGTTTAGAGGCTACCATTAACCCCGTCCACCACCACCAGACTGAATGTCCTAGTTTGTGCCATTGCTAGAGTCATCTGAGTGGCTAATCACAAGGACACAGTGAGCTGGCAGATCCTCAGGGGCGCCTGATGTAGGTAGATAGTACACTTCACTCCACATTCAGTCTTTGCCCATGGAATTGCTTTGGTTTGAATGTAAAGTGTTGCCTGCCTGTTAGCTTGTGTATTTAAATACTTGGTCACTAGCTGGGGGCAGGTCTTAAGACTAGAAGCTGCAGTGGTTGAGAGCATTGGCTGATCTTCCAAAGGTCCTAAGTTCAATTCCCAGTAACCACATGGTGGCTTACAAGCCTCTATACTAGGTTCTGATATCCTCTTCTGGCATACAGGTGTACATGAAGAGAACTTATATACTGTGTGTGTGTACACACACACACACACACACACACACACACACACACACACATATATATATATATATATATATATATAGAGAGAGAGAGAGAGAGAGAGAGAGAGAGATCCCTTGGATCTGGGTTAGTTGAGACTGCTAGTCTTCCTATGGGGTCGCTCTCTCTTTCAGCTTCTTCAGTCCTTCCCCTAATTCAGCTGTAGGGGTCCCTGACCCAGTGGTTGGGTGAAAGGACCTGCTTCTGTATCAGTCAGCTATTGGTAGATCCTCTCAGAGGACAGCCATGCCAGGCTCCCATCTGTAAGCACATCATAGCATAGTAATGTCAGGCCTTGGTGCCTTCCCATGAGATGGATTCTAAGTTGAGCCGGTCATTGGGTCACCTTTCTTTCAGTCCTCTCTCCATTTTTTTGTCCTTGCAATTCTTTTAGATAGGAATACTTCTGGGTCAGGAGTTTTGACTTGGGTTGCTAACCCTGTCCCCACCACTTGAGGCCCTCTCTATCTACTGAAAGTGTCTCACCTCTGGGGTCTCTCTCACTCTCTAGAGGGTCTCTAACTCTTTCTCCCAGAGGCTGTTTATTTCCATTTATTTTCTTAGCCCTCTGGACTTCTCTCCTGTCCTTCCCCTACCCCAATATCTGATCCAGTTTCCCCTTTCTCCTTCCATTCCACTCTCCCACCCAGGTCCCTCCCTTCCTCTGCCTTCTGTGGTGATTATTCCCTTCCCCGTTCCAAGTGGGGTTGGAGCATCCTCACTTGGGCATTTAAGTGTGTTACACTTCTTACAGTCTGTAGGTTGTATCCTAGATATTCTGCACCTTTTGGCTAATATCCACTTATCAGTGAGTACATACCACATACCATGCATGTCTCTTTGGGTCTGAGTTACCTCACTCAGGATGATATTTTCTACTTCTGTCCATTTGCCCTGACAGTTCAAGATGTCCTCATTTATAATAGCTGAATACTATTCCATTGTGCAAATGACCCACATTTTTTGTATCCATTTGTTGGTTGAGGGACATCTGGGTTGTTTCCACCTTCTGACTATTACAAATAAGGCTGTTATTAACAGGGTAGAGCATGTGTCCTTGTTGTATGGTGGGACATCTTTTGGGTATATGCCCAAGAATGGTAGAGCTGGATTTTCAGTTAGAACTATTTCCATTTCTCTTAGAAACCTCTAGATGGATTTCCAGAGTGGTTGTACCAGTGTGCAATCCCACCAGCAGTGGAGGAGTGTTCCTCTTTCTCCACATCCTCGACAACATGTGCTGTCACCTGAGGTTTTGATCTTACCTATTCTGACTGGTGTGAGGTGGAATCTCAGGGTCGAATTACATTTCTCTGATGACTAAGGACTTTGAACATTACATTAAGTACTTCTTAGCCATTTGAGATTCCTCTGTTGTGACCTCTGTGTTTAGCTCTGTAGCCCATCTTTCATTGTGTTATTTTGGTTTTGGGAGGTTGACTTTTTGAGTTCTTTTTATATTTTGGATATTAGTCCTCTGTCAGATGTAGGGTTAGTGAAGACTTTTCCCCAATCTGTAGGTTGCCAATTTGTCTTATTGACAAAGTATTTGCCTTACAGAATATTTTCAATTTCATGAGGTTCCATTTAGTCAATTGCTGATCTTAGAGCCTGAGCCACTGCTGTTCTGTTTAGGAAATTTTCCCCTGAGCCAATGAGTTTGAGGCTCTTTATCACTTTCTCTTCTATTAGATTCAGTGTTTATAGTTTTATGCTGAGGTCATTCATGTACTTTGACTTGAGCTTAGCGTAAGGTAATAAATATGGATCTATTTTCATTCTCCTACATACAGACCACCAGTTAGACAGCACCATTTATTGAAGATGCTTTCTGTTTTCCACTGTGTGTTTCTTCTTTGTCATGTGTCCATACGTGTGTGGATTTACTTCTGGGTCTTTGATTCTATTTCATTGATCGACCTATCTGTCTTTGTACCAATAACATGTGGTTTATTTGGTTTTTTGATCACTATTGCTTGGTAGTAAAGCTTGAGGTCAGGGATGGTGATTCCTTCAGAAGTTCTTTTATCATTGAGAAATGTTTTGGCTCTCATGGTTTTTTTGTTTTTCCATATGAAGTTGAAGAATTTTGTCTGTGAAGAATTTTGTTGGAGTTTTGATGGGAATTGCACTGAATCAAGATGGTCATTTTTACTATGTTAATCCTAACTATCCATGAGCATGGAACATCTTTCAATCTAATGAGGTCTTCTTCAATTTCTTTTCTTAGGGACTTGAAGTTCTTGTAGGACAGATCTTTAGTTGCTTGTTAAGAGTTACACCAAGGTATTTTATACTATTTGTGGCTATTGTGAATGTTGTTCTTTTGCTAAATTCTTTCTCAGCCCATTAGTCATTTTTATAAAGAAAGGCTACTGATTTGTTTGAATTAGTTTGATATCCTGCCACTTTGCTGAAGTTGTTTATCAACTGTAGGTAGTATCTGGTGGAATTTTGGGGGTCACATATGTATACTGCTGTATCATCTTCAAATAGTGATACTATGACTTCTTCATTTCCAATTTGTATTCCCTTGATATCTTTTTGTTATCTTATTTCTCTGGCTGGAACTTCGAGTACTATATTGAATAGCTAAGGAGAGAGTGGGCAGCCTTGCCTTGTCCCGGATTTTAGTGGGATTGCTTCTAGTTTCTCTTCATTTAATTTGATTTTTGCTATTTGTTTCCTATATACTGATTTCATTATGTTTGAGTATGTGCCTTGAATTCCTGATCTCTCCAGGACTTTTAACATGAAGGGGTGCGGTCTTGCATCTAATGAGATGATTATGTTTTTTCCCCTTGAGTTTGTTTATATAGTGCATTACATTGATGGATTTTCATATATTGAACCATCCCTGCATCCCTGGAATGAAGCCTACTTGAACTTTGTGAATGATGGTTTTGATGTATTCTTGGATTCAGTTTGTGAGAATCTTATTGAGTATTTTTGCATCAATATTCATAAATGAGATTGGTCTGAAGATCTCTTGTGTTGTTGTGTCTGTGTAGTTTAGGTATTGGAGTAATTGTGGCTTCTTAGAATGAATTAGGTAGTGTCTCTTCTGTTTCTATTTTATAAAATGGTTTGAAGAGTATTAGTATTAGCTCTTCTTTGAAGATCTGGTAGGATTCTTCACTAAAACCACCTGTCCCTGGGCTTTTTTTGATCGGGAGGTTTTGATGAAAATTTCTATTTCCTTAGGGATTATGGGACTGTTTGGGTAGTTTACCTGACCTTGATTTCATTTTAGTACATGGTATCTGTCTAGAAAATCATCCATTTTATCTAGATGTTCCACTTTTGAAGAATATAGAATTTTTGAAGTAAGTTCTGATGTTTTTTGTTTTGTTTTGTTTTGTTTTTTAATTTCGTGGGGTTCTCTTATTATGTGTCCCTTTTCATTTCTAATTTTCTTAAATTGGGCACTGTCTATGTGTCTTTTAGTTAGGCTAAGGGTTTGTCTATCTTGTTGATTTTCACAAAGAACCAGCTCTTAGTTTTGTTGATTTTTAGTATTGTTCTCTTTATTTCTAAATGGTTGGTTTCAGCCCCAATGTTGACTATTTCCTGCTGTCTACCCCTCTTGCATGGGTTTGCTTCTTCCTGTTCTAGAGCTCTCAGTTGTGCTGTGAAGTTACTTGTATGGATCTCTCCCATTTCTTTATAAAGGGACTTAGTGCTATGAATTTTCCTCTTAATATTGCTTTCATTGTGTCCAATAAGTTTGGGTATGACATGTCTTCATTTTCAATGAATTCTATAAAATCTTTGATTTCTCTCTTTATTTCTTCCCTGACCAAGTTGCACTGAGCAGAGAGTTCAGTTTCCATGAGTATGTGGGCTTTCTGTTGTTTTTTTGTTGTTATTGAAGTCTATCTAGTCTTAGTCCATGGTGATCTGATTGAATGGGATTATTCCAGTCTTCTTGTATCTGGCGAGGATTGTTTTACATCTGATTATATGGTCGATTTTGGAGAAGGTTCCATGAGGTGCTGAGAAGAAGAAGGTATATTCTCTTGTTTTGGAGTCAAATGTTCTGTAGATATCTGTTAAATCCATTTGGTTCAAAACTTCTGTTAGTTTTACTGTGTCTCTGTTTAATTTTTGTTTCAGTGACCTGTCCATTGGTGACAGTGGGGTGTTGAAGTCTCCCACTATCATTGTGTGAGGTTCAGTGTGTGTTTTGAGCTTTAGTAAAGTTTCCTTTATGAATATCTATGCCCTTGCATTTGGGGCATAGATTCAAGATTAAGACTTCATATTCTTCAAATTCTTCAAATTTTTCCTTTGATGAATATGAAGTGTTTTTCTCCATCTCATTTGATATCTTTTGGTTGAATATCTATTTTATTGGATATCAGAAAGGCAACTCCAGCTTGTTTCTTGTGACCATTTGCTTGGACCATTTCCAACCTTTTACTTTGAGATAGGTGGGGAAGTGGATGGAAGGAAGGTGGAGCTCTGTGTCCTTGGTCAGTACAACTCTCTTCCTGGGAGGCTTATAGGCTGTAGCATTTGGGCGGGTATGCAGTAGGAATGTTTCCTCCTTGATTTTGGTTTTCCTGCTTCCAAGGTTTTTGCTGTAATATGAAAGAAACACTGTAGTGTATACACAGACGCATATACTCACAGAAGCACACACATATACTCTCACATGTATGTGTATGTATGTGATTGCATGCAACTTTGCAAACAGAAAGTGCCCCATTTGAGGTTATGTCAACACAGCTTCAGTTTTTTTATCTTCTGGAAGTTCTAAGGATGACCATTTATGATTAAATATGAAAGGTTAAGGATAAGACAGAACAGAATGACAAGCACCATGGTAGCTTTCCTCATTGTTAGTAACCGTCTCTCAGATCCATGCTCTATACTGCACTACTTGTCCCGGTAGACCCAAGGACATACAGAAAACAAAGATAGACAACCTCTCCCCTTGGTTACAAACTAGAGTGTAGGTGTCTAGGGGGAGTTCAATTTGCACCTGAGTATAAAGGATACATTTCCATCAGCACAGAATAAGAAAAAATAGTGTCTTTCCATCTTTTACCTCTGGAAAGATGTCAAAATCCTAAGAGTGTGAATATTCATGTGAACTCTGTTCTGTGACACTAATAGAAATGACCAAAGGGAGGCGAGGTGACCTCAAAGCCCGGAGATAGCCTTGTTGCTCTCCTGGGCATGTAGCAGATATAAAGGCTGCTGATCTCATTATGAGAAGGTTCTGTCAGAGTACAGGTGACATGTCAATGCAGAAACTCCCACCATATGGATTCTAATGTTTATCAAGTCACCTATGTGACTATTATCCAGCTTAGTTATTTGATCTAACCTCTGTTTGTCTTCACAATGACTCTGTTAGACGAGTATCATTATTGCCATTTTTACAGATAGGGAGACTGAATAGGTGAAAGGTTAACTGAATCGCCTGAGTTCCTGCTGCTAATGAATGGTAAAAATGCTTTCCAAACTCTGATATGACAGATTGTAAATCTGTGCATTTACCAGTGTGCCGTGTTTAAACGTTTTAAAGAGCTTCAAACATCCCACTCTCTGGGAAAGTTCTAAGTAAGATTGCTCCTTGACCTCTGAGCTTACACGGGCCAAGGCTGCTCAGATAACAATCTTATTAGGATGGTGGCTGTTACAAACCATCTGGGACTCTTCCAAATGATCACGGTCATCATTGCTTGAGAATTGTGTATGATATAAAAGAGAGAATCCTCAGAGCATGTAAATACATGCACACTCACCAATAGCTATACATAATCCCACATACAATACTCATAATTACTATCCATTCACACACACGCATGTGCATGTACAATCTTGAAGGCAGAAAAGGTCAACATGCCATTGTTGGTGATAGAACACACCAGATCCAGATGGGTACCAGTATTGGCTCCTGCCCAATGGTTGTGGCCCCTGAAACAGCAGAGTTAGAATCCTAAGGGTCCTTGTCTTTCCAGAGTGGGATCTGGCTGAGTTCTCCTGCACTCTTGTCAGCTGCTGTAGCTCCATTAGTTTCTTCTGGAACCAGTTAACACTTCAGCTATCTGTTCATTTACTTGTCTGTGCTATCAAGTGCATGCACATCATCTCTGGCATCCTCTGTAAGTCACAGCCAACGCTTTAGGGAGACAACTACGAAGGCTAGATCAGAGGTACTCCCCTGGTTTCTTATTTTAATATTTGCCTAGAGAACACTGCAACTATAAAAATTCCCCTAGGAAGGACTCAATGTCTAGCATCAAGCAGTACTTTCCTCTTAAAGGTGTGAGCTATCTGTACCTGTGTGTAAAACAGGGAGAGAGCACTATCCAGAAGGGAAGAGCCTCTCCTTTATCCAAGCCCTTTGCTCCACAGGCATTAGCAGTCCTTGTTCTGCCTGGTTTATGCACAGTCTTCTGTCTGAGCTTATGCAGTCTACCTGGATTGGTGCTTCCTTCAATACCACAAGGAAGAAGACAGCAGGGGTGTGCCATCATTCCTATGTGTTTCTAAATAAATATTTAGGATGAATGACAAGGGGCAGATATGAGCCAAGCAGGCATCACTCCACTGGGGAAAGGAAGCGATGAAGCAGCTCCTAAAATCTCCCAACTGTGCCGCTTCTTCCCACAGTCATACTTTCCACAGATGAAAAGAAATCACTCCCATCTGCAAACCCCAAACCCAGACACTATTGCTGATGCCAAGAAGCACTTGTGGACAGGAGACTGGTATAGCTGTCCCCTGGGAGGCTCTGCCAGAGCCTGACCAATACACATATGGATGCACACGGCCAACCATCAGACTGAGCATGGGGACCCAAAGGTAGGAGCAAGGCAATGATCAAGGTTTCTCTTGCAGCCAGAAGGAGCATGTAGGCTGAGACGTTGACTTTAGACTTCCTGCTTCTAGAACCGTGAGCAAAGACATCTTTACTGTTTTCGCTGGCCTTAGAAATCTACTGCAGCAACTGGTGAGAGAGGCTGGTGTGCTAAGAGTTTAGTAACCCTCTGCATATTTAAAGATGGAGCATTGTTTAATTATTGTTAATTATTGTGGTGGAGTGGAATTTAGACTTAGGAAAGAACAGAGAGGCATAGGATAGGGAAGGGCTAATGAAAGGGAAACTGGAACACAGGACAGGAAACACCAGATCCACTGGGATCCATTTGCAAGAATGCATTATGTCTCCAGGAACAGGGCAGAGGGAGTTTATGACGTCCCAGAAAAGATCCACTGATATTGATACTCACAGACATTTGGTGTTTGTTCCTCAAAGCCACTGTGTTAAATCATTCCTTCTGTGTTATGATGTACACACCATCTTCTCTCCAACTCAATAGAATAAACACAAAGAAGTCAAGGAACTTATTCATGGTGCCATGGCTAGTGATGAGCAGGGTCAGGCTTCCAGCAGGCACTTGACCTCAGGACTCCTTGTTGAATGCAGCAAACTGGCCCAGCATCTATCTACTACTCTTTCCTGAGCATCTTTCAGGGCTTGTTCATCTTAGTCACCATCCCTGTTTGTGTGTAAGGAGAATGATCCCTAGGTGATAGTTCATCTCTACTGACTGCTACCCTTCTGGTGGGAGGTGCATGACCATGTCCAAGGGCCATCTCCTGGGTGGAACGTCTTTCCCCAGAGTCACCTTTTGTTTTTGCCATTTGCCACTGTGGCATCTGTGTCACTGTGACATAGAGTTAAAATGTTAGTTCTCATGACCATTAATGCTGGATACAATAAAAAATGACCCAGAGAGTAATGAGCCAAGATAAATGAATTCCCCAGGTGCTTTTATCCTAGAATACTCTTCCAGATTCGGTAAGTAATAATGAAGTTCCCAGTATAAACCACTGTCATTAAAGTAATCACTTCCGA
Organism: Rattus rattus; assembly: GCF_011064425.1. NCBI lineage: Eukaryota > Metazoa > Chordata > Mammalia > Rodentia > Muridae > Rattus > Rattus rattus. The sequence continues at coordinate 16,772,221 of NC_046167.1, forward strand.
GGTGCGTGCCAAAGTGGGGCAGTGAGAAAGACAAAGCAAACACAAATGAATCCAAGGCGATGGACATAAGAGGCTGTTGGCTCCCAGTTTCTACTCTTCGTGCAACGCTTTTGAAGGTCAGACATATTCACACAGAACGTCAGCCAGTTTTTAACGAGTAGTGAATGATTTTGGCTTTTAGTCTACTGGAAACACGTCTGGGTGGGTGTGTACTTTCTTCAGGTCCTGACCTGGTGGACTGGTAGTGTGTTTCTACCACGGTGTTCACATTCCACAGGGGAACCTTAGGAGCTGTCTTGCTTATTATACTTGAGAGCTTCTTCTTGAGGTCCTGAGGTCCCCCAGGATGGAGTTGGTCTTTTTTGCCAGCATTCCGGTATATTTCCCCCTTACCTGAACACTTCTAACCTTAGTTCTAATTTCAGCTTATACTCAGGACCTCCCAACTTAAGTAAATATTGTCATTTTCTTGCAGAAAGCCAGAACGTAGGCACCAGAGCTGGTCTCCTTGGACGCCTCCCATCCTTTTCCATGAACCACCTGGTTGCCTTTAGATGTGTGACTCTAAGCTCCTTGATTTCTCTGTTCTTCAGTTTTCAGCCTTGTAAAATGGCTTCAATGTGAGAAATATTAGATTAGTTGACACTGAAATGTGTTCAAGGTAGAATTTGGCATATTGTTGGCACCCTAGAGCAGTCATTGAATAAAATGAAACAAAATACAATATATGTGTATTTATTATCTACATATAAACATACACACACACACAAACACACACACACACACACACACACACACTCATTTGAAATCACAGAAAGAGCACTCTTCTTTACAAATGAATGTTGTGGATGGACTGGAGAGATGTCTCAGCTGTTAAGGAGTAGTCTCACAACCATAAAAATATAAACCAAAAAATGTTGTGGTAATATGATTTCTTGTCTTAGACCACGAAGAACTAAATTATTTATGTAACTGATATATCATAAATATTGATGACACAAATGACAACAATGAGCTGATAAGTAAAACTTTGTCCTATACCTAAAATATTGGGGTAATAAACATCTTAGAGGGAAGATAGCTTAGTGGGCTTGGATGGCTGTAATAGAACGTCATGGAGTTGCTGTCTTACATCAGAATCTCACTTCTAACAGTCTGTCTGCAAATGAGGGTGTTAAGATCCAGTGGCCAGAAGAGGTGATATGCAGTAAGGGCTTTCTCCCTGGTTTGTAAGGAGTCACCTTCTTGCTATGTCCTCAAGTGGCAAACACCTATAAGGACATTAACTCTACTCATGAGGGCTCCTTCCTTACAAGTGAGTCATCTCCCAAAGTTCCCATTTCTTAGTTCCGAATACCATTCCATTATAGGCAACCATTTTGTGGTGTGAATTTGTGGAGGTGTGTGGTGGGGGGAGACACAACATTTAATCTACAACAGAGGAATTATCAAGGTCAATGCTTGTAAAGATAATGCCAAATGTATATAAAAAAAAGTTTGTGTAACATGGGAACTGTTTATTTGTCCTTGAACTCTGTACAGGGTTAGTTTCTTAATGCTTCTGATGTCATATGAATAGTATTCATCTTTTATGTACGTCAAATTCATGCACATATGTGAAGAGTATGTGATATAGCTCTCTCTTGAGAGGCTCTGCCAGAGCCTGACAAGTACAGAGGTGAATGCTCGCAGCCAACCATTGAACTGAGAATGGGGTCCCCAATGGAGGAGTTAGAGAAAGAATTGAAGGAGCTGAAGGGGTTTGCAACCCCATAAACACAATACCAACCAACCAGAGCTCCCAGAGACTAAACCACCATCCAAAGAGTACACATGACAGACCCACGGCTTCAGGTGCATATGTAGCAGAGGATGGCCTTGTTGGGCACCGATGGGAGGAGAAGTCCTTGGTCCTGCCAAGGCTGGACTCCCCAGTGTAGGGGAATGTCAGGGTAGGGAGGCGGGAAGGGGTGGGAGAACACCCTCATAGAAGCAAGGGAAGGGGGGAGGAAGATGGGGTGATTGGGTAGGGGAACACCTTTATAGAAGAAGGGGGTGGGGGGATGGGATAGGGGGTTTATGGAAGGGAAACTGGGAAAGGAGATAACATTGAAATGTAAATAAAAAATATCCAGTACACAAAAGAATTCCTAGCGAAGTAGAGAGTGTGAAGAACTCATAATTTCTATGGGGAAGATATGCCATGGGGATTGATGGAAGGGGGGTTGGAAGAATCTGCGCATTGTCGGTGAATAATAAGCTGTTTGCATCAAAATTTGAGGGACATAATGAAGATAGTTTATCCAATTGGAGTCTGAAATTTCCCTCACAGACTCATGTGTTTGAACACTTGGCCCCGTGGTAGTGGTACTGTTTTGGAAAGATATGGAGACTTTAGGAGGTAGAACTTCAATGGAGGAAGTGGGTCACCGAGGCCAGGTTTTGAGGTTCAATAGCCTGACTCTGTTTCCTCGGTGCTTCATAAATATGAATATGACTAGTGGCCTCACATACCTGCTGCCATTCTTCCTCTGTCGTCATGGACTGAGTAACTTTCCAACCCATCAGCCAAAAGAAACCCTTTTTCTGCTGAGTTGGTTTTGGCAGATACTTTTTTGCAGTGAAGAGAAAGGGAGCCGGTTTGTATTAAAGCTACTTGTTAGAGCCCTGCACTGTCTCTAAACACAGACAAACATATGTGAGCACCAGAGGAGGATGAGTCTCTTAAAATAAGCATGGTCACGTGGGCTTTGAGAGGGAATACACTGCCTGGACATGGATTGTGGACAGTGGCTTTGGGGAGGAAGCATACAAAGAGAATGAATGATTCACCTCCAGACTGTAGAGAATTTTGTCTCTCGGTCACATTGAGAGGAAAATATTATAAACCAAAAGGAAAACCAAGGACAGCAGGCACAAAACGACAAGGACTTCTGTACGGCATGGCTAAAGGGCTCCAGTCAGAAAAGGGTAAGACGGAGTGAAAACGGATTGACTCAGCTTGAACGGCACATTGAGGAAACAGAAGTTTCACAGAGGAAATGGACCTCCCAAAATGACTGCAGTAAAGGATTTGAAATAATGGGCTCTCCTTGTATGCGTGTGGTGTATTTTGAATTTCAAATGTTGGAATGTTGGTCAGACACAGAGAATATCTAACACAGGATGTGGCACATGAAACCCTAGGTTATAATAATAAAATTCATTTAAGGTTGTTTTGTTTAGTATTCACATATGAATTAATCCACCCTCCCTCACCTTCAATTCTCCCCATCTCCCATCCACCACCACTCTCTCCTCCCAATTTCATGTTCGCTGTCTCTCTTTTTTAAAAATACCCAATGGGTCCACTTGAAGCTGTATATGTATATGGGTGTGGTATCATCTACTGGAGCCTTTCAGGACCAGTATCTCTGAAGAAAACAGACCCTCTCTCCCCTACCAGCCATCAATTGTCAATAACTTCTTAGCTAAGGTAGGACTTCATGAGCCCCTCCCGTATCCATGCTGAGATTTTGGCCAACTTGATCTTGGGCCTGTCTTGTGCATGCCAATCCTGGCCACTGTAAAAACAATATCTGCTGGACATAATTCTCTTTCAGGATTCAAAAAGGCAGGGGTTAGTTTCCTGAAAGATCCTCTCCTACAGTTTATCCATGTGAAATTAGGGAGAAGACAATTTCCTGATATTAAACCAAGAAAATTTTCTGCACGATGGCCTGCTTGAATGTCTCTGCCTTTGGATTTGCTCTGTGTTCATTAGATTTCCGTCACTATAACAAAACACCTGAGGCAATGAACTTCAACTGTGTGGTGGTTTGAATATGCTTGGCCCAGGGTGGCACTATTAGGAGGTGTGACCTTGATGGAGATGGGGGTGGGCAATGAGACCCTCCTCCTAATCACATGGGAGACAATCTTCTCCTAGCAGCCTTCAGATGAAGATGTGGAATCCTCAGCTCCTCCATCACCATGCCTGCCTGGATGCTGCCATGTTGCCTGCCTTGATGATAATGGACTGAACCTCTGAACCTGCAAGCCAGCCTCAGTGAAATGTTGTCCTTATAACAGTTGCCTTGGTCATGGTGTCTGTGCACAGCAGTCAAACCCTAAGATAAACAGAGAAAGGGTTGTCTTACAGCGTTATCATTTTCAGTCTATAGTCAGTTTAGTCTGTCATTCTTAGGTCTATGGGGAGGACATTATGGTGTAATGGTAAACCTGTGGCATGTGAATAAATTAACCTTAGTAGGATAGAGATTAAAAGATCTGGGTAGCACAGGGGCCATTATGAACACATCCCCAATGACCAAGAGCCTTCCTATAAACTCCACTGCCTAAAAGTACTGCCAGCTTCCAAAAGCACCATAGACTGGGTACCAAGCCTTTGACACATGGTCCCTTGGAGTTATTCTAGATCCAAACCCTGGAGCCTTTCTGTCACTGAGTTATCCTGTTCTCTCATCCTTAGGGTTGAAGACCATGTCCAGAGTAAGTTTCTCATATTATGAGATATTGCAGCATCCCAGAATCTAGGTTCTGAGGGTTTCTACTACTTCTGATCACTTGAGGAAAGATCTCATTAATCCTAGTGTCTGAATATTGCAGCCACCTACTAGTCCTGTAGCAATGAGACTCATTGCCTGTTAGTCAGTTTTCCAAACAAATTCTATTGTAACATCGCACACATTTCTAACAATGTGTAAACCCTGTGGAGAGGTGGATGAATAGAATCAAGGCAAATGCTGCTCAGATAAGGAAGAACACCGATGGCCCATATTGATTTTTATCTTGGCAGGCTCTAGAATCAGCTTGGAGACACACTTCTGGGTATGTGTCTGAGGGATTTATCTAGGTTGCGTTAATGAAGGTTGCAAGCCTCATGCTAAAATTGAGCGACATCACTCCGTACCCTGGAACCATGCACTGAATAAAAATAAGAGAGCGAGTTGACCACCAACATTCATCACTGTCTGATTCCTGACTGTGGATGCAATACGATTAAATGTTTTATGCTCCTCTCCCCATGTCTTCTCCAGTACCCTGGAAGTGTCACCAAAACAAACCTTCCTTCTTCATACATATCCTCCATGTGGCTTGTGTCATATATATATATATATACATATATATATATACACATATATATGTGTATATGTATGTATGATACACACATATATTGACACACATACATATGCATGTATACATACATACATACATACATACATACATACATACATACGCAATGAGAAAAGCATAAAAGGACTTACCAGATGCCAGAGTTCCTTTCTGTTCCAGTCTAGGATCATGCACATGTCCTGCTCCCAATTTAAACACAACTTCTAACTTTCCAGCCCCCCCCAATAATTTTTCCTCATTTTAAACATTGTACAGGTGACGTCACACAGCTTGTACTATTTGTCTGCATTTCCATCCATCTACTTTGCACCAGGACTCCAGGCAAATACCGTGGAATTGCACAGAGCTGCAGTGTGGATGCAACAATAGAATTTTAGAAGTGGAGCCCAGAGACAAACAAGAGGGAGGGAATGGCGTTTTCAAAACAGCACACGCGTTTTTAATGCACGAGATGGAACTAAAATGGACATGTACGGCCGCTGGCTCACTGGGCAAAATGGAAGCATCCTAAGGGTGGCGTGGTATGGGCAAAGGACTGGAAAGTATCCTCGGCGTTGTAAACTAGACTTGCTTACCCGAGCAGAGCATTATCCCCTCGCACATGCAGGAGTGTGGGCTGGCTCAGTACCTTCAGGAGTCAGCCGTGATCGGGTTTAGGGTTTGCTTTGTCTGCCCTTGTTTTCTGTGTCTACACCACTTCTCTTTGCTCGCGCTGTGTCTAATTTTCTACTTCACTCTGGATACGTTCCTCTTACACATTCTTTCAATCCCTGGAACGATTTATTCATGGGAATCGAGGGCTCGGTTGCCATCCATTTCGGCCCGTCGGCGTCCCATCAGCAAACAGTGTGGCTACACGTTATTCTAGTAAACGAAGCCAGATAATAATATGTCACCAAGTACTTCCAATCTGAAGGGGCTGTGGGAGAGTTAAGCAGTAATCAGGCTTCGTCTCAGAGTTACGGTGGTTGAATCTGGCCTCTGAATTAGCTTTTCATTTTTTGAAGTGTTTTTTTTTTTGCAGATAACGGTATTTTATAGATGAGAGGGTGTGCAGCCAAGCGCTGTGTTATGTAAATATTATCCTTGTCCTTGGTAACAATACTACCTTTCCTTCAAGAGCAGGTCACATGTTCTAAGGCTCCTTTCAGTTGCGTTCCGTGTAGCTGTTCTTGCTTTATAGAACCGTTTTATGGCTAAGTGTCTTACTTCATAAAATGCAAGTGGGTACGGTTATTGGACTTTATGCTTTCATTAAATTTAAGGAAAATCCTGTTAGCTCTCCATCACTATATCAAAATACCAAAGATAATGAACTTATGGAAGGGAAAGGTTTACTTTGGCTCCCCGTTGTAGTCTGTAATTGGGTGATGCTGATGCTTTGGACCTCTGGGAACACTGGAGCAGGAGAAAAATGGCGTGGGGTTCTACAGTTCCCTTTCAGGGCGTGCCTGCAAAGGCCTAAGGGCATCCCACAAGGCCAGACCATGTCCATGTATTTCTGTTTAGATAAAGGAATGCTTTTCAGATTTGTACAGTGTCAGAAAATGCTTATAAGTCATGGATCAGGCTGTGGGAAGAATTCCATAAATTATTTTGTTTTTTAAAAAAAATTTAATTTTTAATGATTTTCCCCTTTTCTACTGGTTATTTTATTTATTTACATTTCAAATATGATCCCCTTTCCTGTTTTACCCTTCATAAACCCCCTGTCCCATCCTCCCTGCCTTTGTTAGGGTGCTCCCCCACCCACCCAGCCACCCAGCCACCCACTGCAGCACCATCCTAACATCTCCCTACACTGGGACACTGAGCCCTCACAGGACCAAGGGCCTTCCCTTCCATTGATGCCAAATAAGGCCCATCCTCTGCTACATATACAGCTGGAGCCATGGGTCCCTCAGTGTGTACTCTGTGGTTGGTGGTTTAGTCCTTGAGAGCTTTGAGGGGTCTGGTTGGTTGATATTGTTGTTCTTCCTAGGGGGTTGCAAACCCTTTCAGCTCCTTCAGTCCTTCCCCTAACTCCTCCACTGGGGTCCTTGTGCATCTGCATCTGCATTGGTCAGGCTCTGGCAGAGCCTCTCAGGAGACAGCTGTATCAGGCTCCTGTCAGCAAGCACTTCTTGGCATCCACAATAGTGTCTGGGTTTGGTGTCTGCACATGAGATGGATCCCCAGGGAGGGCAGTCTCTGGATGGCCTCTCCTTCAGTCTCTGCTCCACTCTTTGTCCCTGTATTTCCTTTAGATAGAAGCAATTCTGGGTTAAAATTTTTGAGATGGGTGGGTGGCCCCATCCCTCAAACAGGGGCCATGCCTAAGCTCTGGATATGGTCTCTATGGGTTCTCTCTTCTCTTTGTTGGGTATTTCAGCTAATGTCATCCCTGTTGGTGATTTTAATTTCAAAAGAATCACATCTCTTTCTCTTTCTGTTATTCTTCCAGTCCCTCTCAGCTACCCTCCTCAAACTCCTCCCATGCCCCACCTTATGTTGGTAGTCTCTTTTTTTATTGTGTTTGTTACATATATACAAATGTATATTTCAACGTCCAAGTCTATTTTTGTTATAATCTTTGGTGCAAATTCTGTCTTTTAAAAACGCCTATGGGGGGTATGTTCTGTAACAAAGTATGCATTATTTCATACACACATACTTGCATATACAAACATGGGCAAACTTAGACATATGTCAATTGGCTATTATAGCAACCACTTCACAATGTATATGCAAAACCCAACTCACGGTGCTGCGTGTCTTACTTAAACGACACACTCTTCTATGCAAAAGGAGATAAGAAGTGCTTTTATTTTGAAATAACGATAGATGCACGGGAAATTTCAGAAAAGAATGTATGGGAGGCTCCTATGTCCATTCCATGCAGTTTTCTCATGGCGCTAACTTATATTATAGTAGGCAGCAATATTAAAATCAGGAAACTGATATCAGTGCATTTTTTTCTTGAAGTTTTATTTTTTATTGTGTGTGTGTGTGTGTGTGTGTGTGTGTGTGTGTGTGTGTGTGTGAATGTATACCACCTGTGTGGGGGGTATCTGTGGAAGCCAGAGAGGCTGTCAGGCTTCCACAGCTGGAATCACAGGCAATTAAAAGCTAGAAGAGCAGTCAGTGCTCTTAACCTCTGAGCCATCTCTCCAGCACCAAATACAATCTTCCCCTTTCATTGCAGCTCTGCTTTGTGTAAAGCTCCCACGCCAAGCTGTACCCATCTCCAGGGAATGGGATGTTTCTACTCACAAATGAATGAATAGAGTTAGGCAGTCCATTCATTTGATTAGTTCAATGTCTGGGGAAATAGCTATCCTCTGAGCAAAAGTATTAGTTCTCATGGTGGGACACACATATTTCTGGACCCAGTGAGGGAGACCAAGTCAAATTTGTGCTTTGAGTTTTAGTTCAGAGCAAACCTGTAGGCCGTTATTTCTGCCCATCTCCATTCAAACCATTCACAAATGCATTGCCCACTGGTCTAATTCTCAATGCTAATACACAAGCATATTGGATGATTACTACCCCGTGCCTAAGGAGATATATATATACCGTTTAAATGCCCCGCTATTTATGACAGTAAAAGGCACCATGTAAATAAATGTCCTCATTCTCCACAGGTTCTCAGAGATCTGCACAGGTAACACAAATTAAAAAGGCCCCATTGGTAACATTAGGAAGATGGGCATTTCCTTTGCGGGGACCAATCTGAACATTTGTAGCCAGCGTGACTTCCTCTCTGGGATTCTCAAATGTTTTTTTTTTCCCTTCCCTCTGCAGCCCGGTTTCTGTGAGCCCTGACGCTGACACTCAGAGGAGGAGATAAGGCAGGTTGTTATACAGTAGGCAGAACTTAGATGAGTGTAGTCCATGAAATGGAGACAGTTATTTAAGTAATGAATCGTCAATAATGCTCTCCAGGTACAAAGCAATTTTGTGTCATTTTTCAGATTCTGAATTTCAAGACACTTGCAAGAACTTAAGATAAATTTAGCCGTATGCTAGAACACCTTAGCTAGTGTAGTTGCAGCTGTGGTCTACATGCCATGGTTTATTGGTTTCGTTTGTTTGTTTTTCCTCACTGTCTTAATTTTGCCTAGAGGTGAATGATGCTTGAGAAACAAAGGCTACTTTGAGACTGAAGGGATTCATGTGTTGAATTAAAGCTCCCAATACCTTCTCGTCACCCGCCCCACTCAGAACATGGTCTTCCTCCTGTCCAGATGTTTCTTCTAAATGAGGATTTCTTCGGACACTCTACAAGGACACCTCTCTTCTGCAGCCTCCGTTCCACACTCTGCTTGCAGGAGTTTGGATGTTTCCGAGCCCAAGCACGAGTGAGAAGAATGGTGTTACCTTTTTGTGCCTGGCATTGACACTTAGCATAACTTTCTCCATGCTCATCTATGTTCTTGCTAGGATTTCCTTCTTTCTGGTGAGACTTTACAGGATGTATATGAGAGCTGGGGAGGTGACTCTGTTGACAGAGTGCTGGCTTGCAAGCAGGATGACCAGAGTTTGATGTCCTAGGACCCACAAGACAATGCTAAGCTCTGTGGTGCACATTCGTAATTTTAGTTCTGGTGATGCAGAAACAGGTGGACACTGGAGGTTCATGGCCAGCCAGGGTAACCCACTTGGTGAACTCCAGGCAAGAGAGGGAACGTGTCTCAAAAAACAAGGTGAATAGCTCCTGAGGACTGACACCTGAGATAGTCCTCGGGCCTCCATGTACACATACACACTTGCATGTGTAGCTGCATATAAATATACCCACACAGACATAAACACACACATTATATATATATATGTATATGTATATATATACATACACACACAATGTATATATATACACACAATGTATATATAAATGTATGTACACATAAGTACATAATATGTGTATACAAAATATGTATGTGAATATATATCCACATGACTGAATAATATTCTGTAAAAATGCAAATATATTTATTAGTATGTAGTTCTACATTTAATATGTAAAGTATATTCAAACTAATTAATTTTACATGCGTTCATGTGTGTGTATGAACATGGGAGCATGTGCTTTGGTTTGCTTTTGGAAGTCAGAGTACAGCTTTGGGCTGTCAGTTCTTGCTTTCCACCTTGTTGAGCCTGGTCTTCCCTGCTTCTGCCTCTCTGTATGTGTCCCCCAAGCTTCTGTCTCTACTTCCGGTCTCCCCATTGGAATACTGGTCTTCCTGCTGCTTGCCACCATTTCTGACTTTTTCATATGGGCTCCGGGAGATTGAATTCAGGTTTTTCAGGCTTGCACAGCATTTTTTTTTTAACTCACCGAGTCATCTCCTCTACCTTAAAAATGTATATTTTAAATCCCTTCATTGATCGATAGACACAGATTGGTGTCATATGGCACCCATTGTGATGAATGCTGTAATAATCAAGATGATGAAATGCCTTATCAACATTAACATACTGACAGCATGAATGCTTGGGACGTGCTCTACTGTCCCCGTAGTGGCTATACCCGTTGATGTTCTCCCAACACGTCATGAAGATCCTTCACACCAGCATTTGCCTTTTGCCACTTCCGGTTCATGTTAAGGGATACCTCCTCGGGGTCCTGGCTTGCCTTTTCCCGCTCACTGATGGTGATATCTAACACCTATTAGACGTGCGTTGGCTGCTTTTAGGTCTGTTCAGTCCTTTGCTTTTGGGTTGTGTATTTGCTTTCTGGCCACTCATTTGACTCCCTTACGACTTAGGTCTGACCTCTTATCAGACACATAGCTTGCAAGTGTGGTTTCCATTACTTGGTTACTTCACTTTCCGATTGCTTCCATTGCTTTGCAAACACACGTTCTCTTCGTTCTGTATGTGTGGGTGTTTTGCCTGCATGTATGCATATATGTCGTGTCCATGTGGCTCACAACTGCCTGTAACTACAGCTCCACGAGGTCTCACATCCTCTCTGGCTTCTGTGGGTATCTATTTTCATGTACACGTATGTATGCTCATGATTAAAAGAATAAATCTTAATAATAATAATTATAATAATAATAATAATAAATGTTGAGAAGTATATTTCCATTGTTTTCTACCAGGAATTTTATTACTTTTAAGTCTTATACAAGGGTTTTAATCCATTTTGAGGCGATTTTTATACTCAGTAACTAGTTTTATTCCTTCGATTGTGGATATACAGGTTTCTAGACTGTTATTGAAGAGATTGTACTTGTGATTCTCTTCTTGACACATTTGTCAAATACCAATGGATCATATGTGTATGGATTTAATTCCAGGCTCTCTCTTCCATTCCATCGTCCTACATACATGTTTCCATGCCAGTCCCATACTATCTTCATGATAACAGCTTTAAAATATAACTTGATATGAAGTACTAATTCAAGATAGCTTAAAATATTTTCATTTTTTAAATGACCATTGGAAGGCAAAAAAGGAAAGAAAAGAAATAATAAAAAAAAAACCCGTATGTACCACTGTTGGTAATGTACACTAACCTAGCCATTGTAGAAATGAATATGAAGGCTCTCCCAGGAAATTACAGAGCACCAGAGGATACTATATTACTGGATATATAATCAAAGAAAATAAAGATGGCGTACCACAGTCAAGTTTTGGACTTGGCCTGAGTGTTCATCAACAGATGAAGGAGGGACAGCTGTGAGCTGCCATTTTCTGGGAATTAAACCCACGTGACCTGGATGAACAAGCAGTGCTTTTAGCTGCCGGGCTGTCTCTTCAGTCTGAGTCTGCTTTCCTGTAGAATCCAGGACCATCGTCCCAGGAATGCCAGAGGCCACTGTAAGCTAGGTCCTCCCATTCATCATTAGTCAAGAAAATGCCCCACGGGCTTTCCCACAGGTCATACTTGCTGAGTAATTTTCTAGGTGGAGGTTTTCTCTTCCCAAACAACTGTATTGAGTCAAACTGACAAGACACTAGCCAGGGTAGTCATAAAATTAAAGCACATTTAAAATACATCGATGGGAACGTCACTGGCTAGCACCAAGAGTAGCATAAAATGTCACCAGGGCTGCATGCCCCATGAAGACCTCACCAAGTTCTACTGGAAAGGACAAGAGACCTATGTCGAGTTTTAACAAACCACAATAAGTCATGGGGTGATTAGGGGAACAATGATGGGATCATGACATTGAGTCTTCAACTGTTGCCTTCTTGACAAGGTCAACTGTAGCCTTCGTAAAGGAAGAGTTCACAGAAGACCAGCAGCAAGCCTAAGTGTTCTAGAGCCCCGTCCCTTTGTGGAGTAGCCCATTTTTTCAATCCCTCTTGATCCAGCCAGGAAAAGTAGACAACTGAACCCCAGCCAGGAAGGAGAAAGAAAATGTTTTCCTTCACACATGATTCACATTAAGACCCGAAAGGCAGTGTTTAAAGTCCCTATGTCCAGGTTGGCTGGCCGCACCTATTCAATGATTCTTTGAGTATTTTTGTTCTAAAATCTAGTACATCTTATTTCTTGTAACTTAATGGGCAGCTTATTTTTTAAAAAAAAAATCTCGTACTAAATGTGCCCCCACATCATTGTAAAACAGGAGGCTATGGGCTCAACCCTCAACCTGTAAAAGAGTGTGATGTCAAGCCAGTCAGCCTTCCAAGGGCTGGGATTGCCCTCTCCATAAAATGGGAAAATAATATGCACTTCACAGGTTGAGAATTGAGTGAAAAGTGCTCTAAGCACTTCACTAGATGAGTATCATCATTTTCCATTTTTCTTTTCAATCTTTAACCAATTCCAGGTCAGCCTCTTACCCATAGATTTAATTATGTTTGTAACTACCTTTTCAGGGGAGGGGCTATTAGAAATTGACACTGTGCCTATCTCCTTATGGCTATCAGACTATTCGAATAACATATATCAAATAATTAAATGGAATCTCATGGTGGGGAAATAAAAGGCCTCAGTGCCAGCCACAGCATGCTATCTCCCTCCTGTTCCCCCATTCCCAAGAAGAGATTTCAACAGTCCTCACAACTTACTGTATCACTTTGTAGGACACATAGAGTCAAGAAAACGAGTTGGTGACAGGAAACCACATCCGGGTCAGCACTGCTGAATAATGCCTAATTGTTGTCCTCTATTTAAACCTATTGCTCAGTGCTCTCAAGATGGACCTGGGTATCAATTTTGTTTCTCTTTTCCCTTCTTAATGTGGTCATGCTGAATAAAGATCTTTTCTCTGCTTTTCAGAACTACTTGTTTAGAGGGCATACTAGGGTCAGATGGCTGAGGGCAGCCTGTTAGTACTGAAGGCCCTAGCTTTGAGCCTAAAACCCTGAGCAGCATTGTTCAAAAGTATTTGAGTCCTTGGGGGCTGTGGAGATGACTCCGTGATTAAGCTCTCTTTGGTCTTTCTGGGAGACCCACATTTAGTTCCTAGGACCCATACCATAGGGCTCACAGCTGCCTGTCACTCCAGCTCCAGGGGATGCTACACCCTAGTCTCCAAGGACACCTGTACTTACATGCACCCACCCCTACACATTTGCACACACGTTCCCATAATTACAAATAAAAATAGATCACTTTAAAAATAGTCGTTTCTAGTATTTATCCTTGGGGTGAAGAAATGTTTTGTTTTGTTTTCTTTTTACATTTTGCGAGCAAAATTTTCTCAGAAAACATAGACTTTTATTCCACACGTATGGGAGATATAACGAGGACCACACCTCCCATGGAAGAAGCGTGGGCTCAAATTTGTACATGCTCGTTCCTATGAACTCAATGTTACTTAAGATTTATGTAGAGCCGGAGCAAGGATTAAGAAGCAGGCTAGTAGAGATTTCAAGATAAAAAAAATGCAGAGCACTGGTCAGACTGTGGCAAACAGTTTTTAATGGGGAAGAGGAAGGAAAACCACAGCCAAAAAATTGATATTTTAGATTTAACCACTGCTTTCATTTGCTAACCTCTGGCCCCATTTTGTCTACACATCCTAAAGTGTAGGCTGTATGAGATGATAACTTACTATAAAATATTGATAGCATACTCCACAGGCATCGTGAGAGCAATCGTTACCACATCTATCATGAGTAGAAGCCGGTGAGTTAGTGTGCTGGGGACATTCTGGATCTGCTCAGGGCTGCACTTTAATGCCGTGTTTGCGACAGGAAAAACATAAAGGAGGAATAACATGGGTTTCTAGCCATACATACCATACGTCTGCAATCAAAAGCAATCCATCTTTTGATGATGAGGGTGATTTTCTGGGCATCATTTTCAATCCTTTGTTGAAACAAGTACCCGTCTCTCCATTAACCTTCTCGGGGAAGGTACATCACCCTGACAATTTAAGCCTCATCTTAGAGCCTTCTGTGTAATTTACACATTTCAAGTTTTCTAATGGGCTCTTTGTATCAAAACCACCATTGGCAGGGAAAAAAAAAATCTGTCTTTGAATCTTCATCTTGAAAGCGTTGTTGAAAGGACTATGTGAAGTCCTCCACATTAAGGGGAAGGTTACATTAAACCGTGACTAAATTAAATGAAGTATAGTTTGGAGAGGAAGGGCTTTACTTAGAAACATAACGACGAAGGCAAAAAAGGATCTCGATTTCAAATTCAAACATTTCTTTTGCCTCGCAGCCTCTGCAGATTAATGCTGAGAAAATACATTGCACTCTGTAGGAATACCCGTGTAATGGAGTGATAGTTTCCGGTATTATGTAACAGGAGACGTGATTTTGCGTTTTACTGTTTGCTAGTTTAGTCCTATAATTTACTCAGAGGAGCTCCTGGGAATGGAGTGACCTACTGGTTCTAGAAACCTTTCCCAACATGTCTGTTTTCTTTATCATCTGTATGAGAGTCGTCTTTATTAAGGAATAGGCTATACTGTGGCAATAACTTAGTATCACTCATCTTTCTTTTCTTATTCCTTGGGGCTCTTTACACCCAAGGTTGTTTTTTGTTTGTTTGTTTGTTTTTGTTTGTTTGTTTTTTTCTTTCTGCAGTATTGGGTATCGAACTCAGGACGTCACAGACTCTGAGTAAGCCTCCACCGGCTGCATCACCAGCTCTTCTCTTGGGTGTTGAAACTCTTTCTGGGGCATAAAATAAGTAATCAAGAATCGGAAGAACTGGGGGAGAGGGGGAGGATACCCCAGAAGCAAAGCCAGATCTTGTGCGTGGCCTGCTTTTGTAAATGAAGTTCTATCGGAACATTGGCCCGGCTTGTTTGTTTGCGTCTGCAGCTGCCCTCAGACTGCAGGAACAGGACTGAGGACCTGTGAGGAGACCCACAAATATCAGAACAGTGACCGTGTGACCCTTTGCAGGAATATTTGCTGTGACCTAATCGCTGCTATCAAAATTATTGACATAGAAGATATTTCCTTATGGCTGGAGTGGGAAGGCACAAACCAGTGGGCTTCTGCTGACCGCAAATCCCAGCACTTAGCAGCCCTTTCTTGGTGCCAGAGGAAGGAGGGGTGCGTCTCAATGAGGTGCTGGATTTAGGACGGACTGCGTGCCTGCAAAGGCTCTATTGCAGAAAAAGTTCTGGCCACAGAAGACAGGACTATTTAAAAATACATTTGTCTGCGGAATGGGGAAAAAAATGACATTTAAGGTCCTTTAAGAAGCAAGCGGGTTCTGCTAGGAAGATAAAATTCATTTAAATGTTTAATCTGACTTACTTCACCGGGTGGATAAGTGAACCTTTTACGATTTTATTTTCATTCGTGTTTAAAGGGCAGGTGATATTTCTCTTCATGAGTTATTTAATGGGCGGCATTTTCATTGGTCCACTGCCTTTCAGATAGAGTGTGGCTGTGTCTTCTTTTTCTTCTTGCATAGATTTCCTTTGTTTTGTGATCACGCAGGGTGTGTCTATTAAACATATAATCGACACCTAATTCATTGCTACGTCATCATTTCTTCATTCGTGTAGAATACGCTCATATATTCACTCAATATCGCTTCACGTATAAAAGTCACTATATGCGTGTTTCTTCTGCTCTTACTGGATGCTACCACGCCTTGTTCTATGCACACTCCTCCTCCTAGGTTCCCTATTCCTCAGGTACATGTCACTGACTTCTTTTCTACCGCTAAGGCTTTCATGATCTCCTGTGTGGTTGGCTTTAGAAAACTTTTGTCAGGCCGGAGAGATGTCTCCCAGTTAAGAGCATTCACTGCCCTTGGAAGAGGACCTGAGGTTGGTTCTCAGCACCAGTGTTTTGTGGCTCACCATCACCTGGAACTGTAGGTCCAGGGGGTCTGACATCGCTGGTGTCTGAGAACATCTGTATTCATGTGCACACACCCATGTACAGGCATACAAATACACATAAATAAAAAGTAATGCGATATAAACAAATGTTATCCATGTGCACGTGTGTGTGCTGTGTGTGTGTGTGTGTGTGTAGTATGCATGCTTACGTGTTTGTGAATGTATACCTATGTGCATCACATGAGAAGTCAGTTAGCATCAGCGTCTTTATTGACCTACATATTATCTTCATAATATTTTTGAAATTATAACATAATTGCACATTATCTCCCCTTCTCTCTCCTCCTTTCAAGCTTTCTTGTGTATCCTTGCCCACCCTTTCTCAAATTCACATTGTTCTTTAGTTGTCATCTCTCTCTCTCTCTCTCTCTCTCTCTCTCTCTCTCTCTCTCACACACACACACACACACACACACACCACCACTTGAAAATAGATTAATTCAACCTGTTCAGTCACTGCAACATTACCTGTATGTATATGACTTTGGCTGACCATTTGGTATTGAATAACCAATATGGGGGAAGGGGACTCTTCCCTAAGGAAGACAGTTTCTTCCACTCTTGGCATTGCCTAAAGTTTCTTGTTTAGGGTTGGACCCTGAAAAACTTTCCCCTTCCACATAAGCATGCCCATCGGTGTCCTCATTGCCTGGGTCTTGTTAGACAGCCACGTTGATGAGACTTTTTGGGTCTAGCTTGTGACATTTCTAGGAGACACAGTCTCATAGCCAATTTCCTGTTCCTTAACTCTTATAATCTTTTCTTCTCCTCTTCCACAATGGTCCCCAAGTCTTGGGTCCATGGATCATTTTGTAGACATATCTTTTGAGATTAATCCCTTGTTCTCTATATATTTATCGGTTGTGGTTTTATACAATGGTCTCCGTCTGTGGCAAAGAGAAGTTGCTTGAACAAGCGTGAGAACTACACTTATCCATGGGTATAAGAATTCATATTTAGAATATAGTTAGGGATTATGTGAATTTAATAGAGTGATGGTTGGATTCTCCTCTGAGATCCTTGACTCCACCAGCCTCAGGTAATTGGCTAGGTTTCCAGTTAGTACGCACAACTTCCCTCTTGATGAGAGAACTGTTGGTTACCACGAAGGTGTGTGTGCCCCTGTTACTGTGCCTTTGGGGTTACTGTGGCATGCTGGTCATTGTTATGATCACATCTTTTTTGAGACAGGGTCACTCAATGGATCTGGAGCTCACTGATTCAACTAGACTTAATGGCAAGCAAGCCCCAGGGATCCTCCTGTCTCTGCCTCTCCGGTGCCGTGATTACAAGCACATGCTGTACCTGGCTTGTTATATAAGTGCTAGGGATTTAAACTCAGGTCTTCATGCTTGTCTGGTAAGCACTTTAACAACAATTTCCCTGGCATTAAAAATCTTTTTATGTGTAGCTCAGGCTGGCCTTGAACTCAGGATCCTCCTGCCTCTGCTTCCTTCAGCAAATCTTACCAGCGTGCGCCATCACAGCCTGGCTTGGATGTAAGTCATTAGTCAAGGGTCGTCCTACTGAATACCAACTAAAGCACAGAAGGTGCATCCCAGTGTGCACTGCTTTGTCAACACATTTTAACAATGTTAATATTAAAATGATTAATAGGAGAGAATATAACAGACATGAAATACTTCATATGCATCCAAAGCAGCATTTTCATGTATCTGGTAGAGATGTAATAAAATTGGATAATCAGCAATAAAAAAATCTTTTTATTTTCGTTACAATGTTTTACTTTTATTTTTAATGACCTACATGTTTTTGAGTCTGAATGTGGATATGTGCATGAGTGTCGGTGTCCATGGAGACCAGAAGAGGGCGCTAGATCATTGTGAGTCACCCAATATGAATGCTGGCGAGTGAAACTCAGTTCTTCTGTAGGAGACACTTGTGCTTTTAACTAATGAGGTATCTTCTCACACTGGCTTAGAAAGTCTTTTATGAAACACCCACAGATTTATAGCTACAATCTGACCCTGCTTTCCAGGTGGCTATGATCTGATACTGGTTCCTGTGTGGTTTGTCCCTGAAACCCTGACAGAGACAATGAGAAAATTGAGAAATGTTAGGCACTGAAGATACAACAGACACACATACAGAAAAGCTGGGAATTGGCTAGGCTAGGCTCACTCTGATGGATGGCACCTACCACACAAGCCAGCCTTGGAACATTTATTACACACAGCGGAGGATTAGAAGTTAGTTACTCTCCATAGGAGGTCCCTTTAGGAGAGTAGCCTCTGGTTGCGGTTGCCAGGGAGGGGTGCCAGGGTGGCTAGCTTTTGCATGCAATCGTCAACATCTGCATAGGGACCAGAGGGAGATTTTTGTCAGCATCCTTAGCCTGACCCAAGGAAAGCTTCGCCACTTCCCATGAGTCTGAGGTATGGCCTTTGACCATTATGCACATCCACTTAGTACTTTACTGGCACCTTATGCATTCACTCAAGATCTCCTCTGCTCCCCATAGTCTGACACAGTTTATTCTTCTATTCTTATCCATGCAATAACCCAGCATCTAAACATATGTTCACTGCACAGCACAAAGTTTCCCGTTCCAGACTCCCGGTTGTGGTGGTTCATATTTTGAATCCATCTGGCTTGGCTAGAAGATATAGCTATGTGGTTATTACAGATGTTCCCCTGTGGATCTTTCTGGATGTGATCTGTACTTCTATTGGTAAACTTTGAGTAAAGCATATTTCTCTTCCTACAGTCTTATGGCTTTGTGCGTCACTTGAAGGTCTGAATGGAATAAAGTTGAACTTCTTCTCCCCTAAGTAGTCAGGGGCTCTGCCACTGATGCTTTTTGGACCAGAACTGCACTGCATAGCTCCTTCGTAGGTCTTAGCCTGTCAACTGGATGGTAAGCCTGTATGCATGAGCTAATTTGTTAAAATAAATTTCTTTTTACACGCAAACACACAATCAGAGCACACACAGAGGCGCACACACACACACATACTCAGAACACACACACAAACATACACACACATTCAGAGCACACACACAAACACACACACATACTCAGAACACACACACACACACACACACACACACACACACACACACACACACACACCACATGTTGGTACTATGTCTCTGGAGACCCTATCACATGTGGAACTTCTCCTTCCGTGACAGAATCCTGTGGTTTTCTTGACACAGTTAGGCCTCTTTCACCGGCCCTGTTCCTCTCCATCACTACAACCAACACTGATCAGGATTACTGACCTTTCTCTTGGGGCCCTGGTAGTTCTAACTGGCCTCATGCTTCTACCTGTGTTCTCACATTGTCTGATCTCATGGCAGCCAGTGCTAGCCTGGGAAACGTTTGCCCAGTGAAAACCTTCCAACAATTGTTACGTCCCTTGGAACAAAAGCCAGGGTTTCTAAAGCAACTACACTGTACTTTCTGGACTGCCCCAGAGCCAGTGTCTCAGGGTCTCTGTACTGGGTGTCCTGAGGACTGACGCTATTCTTCCCTCACTCTATTCAAGCAGTTGCTCAGACACTTTTTATTTACAAGCTTTTTTTAAACTACCAAATGTAAAACACTTGCCCATGCTGACTGTGCCTCCCACACTCTTCACTGATAATTACTGACTATCATAATTATGGTAATTATTGAATAACTCTCTTTGACTACTGTTTGCATTTCTACTAGGGTGTTGGGACTACAAAATCATTGTATTTGTAGAAAGGATGATTCTTTCGTCCTTTACAGTTTGGTTTTGCTTCCTTTAAATGTTAGAGCAGAGCAATGTAAGGAAGCTTTTCTATCTAGAGGAAGGGATCACGCACACACACTCAACTGGGATAATTACACCTCGGTGTCAAGCAGCATTTGATCCATTCAGGAAGTGTGAGTGATGCTCAGAGAAGGGGGTTGAAGAAAAAAGAATTATGAATGAGAAAGACAAATAGCCTGTACCAGGAATACTAGGGAGTCTGACTTGAAAATAGGCGAAGCTGAAACGCAGAGACAAATTTGGACTAGCTCAGGGTCTGGTGATTATCCATGATGTGTTTGTTACCCTTGGTACAGGCTATAAGGATTTGACTTATATCCTCATATTCTTTAAAGGTTTGTGTCATCAGGGCTGCAGAGATAGCTCAGTGTAAGTGCGTACTGTGCTTCCAGGATTCTGAATGTGGTTCCCGGGCTGGAGAGATGGCTCAGCGGTTAAGAGCACTGACTGCTCTTCCAGAGGTCCTGAGTTCAATTCCCAGCAACCACATGGTGGCTCACGACCATCTGTAATGGGATCTGATGCCCTTTTCTGGTGTGTCTGAAGACAGCGACAGTGTACTCACATACATGAATGTGGTTCCTGTTACCCACATTTGGGGGTTCATAACCATCCATTCCAGGGGATCTGATACCTTCTTCTGTTTCACAATGTCACTGTGTTCACACACACATGCACACGGATACACATGATTTTGAGAATAAAATCTTTAGAAAGGACACATATCGCCACCACCATCGAAGGCATTGCTGCTAAATCTGGATATTCCTTCTGTCCTCAGCCTTCTGTGTAACAAGAGCACAATGGGCTAGAGGGTTAGGAAAACATGAGAAGTGGCAGGTGCCCTGGTACAGATGGGGAAACGGAAGGGGTGGCAAAGAAAACAATGGACACCTGAGGTAGAAGAGGGCGTGGTGCATTAGATACACAGGGGGTGACTTGTTTTGCTCCATATCATTAAAAGGACAGGTGGCAGTGGAGATGGAGAAGAAGGGGAGACGACACATTTGTGATTTGGCTGTGATCTTAGGTTATTTATGTAGAAGCTGAAGTTCAGACTGACAAGTCAAACACAAATGGTTGGAGGGCAGGTTCTGTATATGATGATTATGTCTTAAGATTTTGGTTAAGGGGCTGGAAAGATGGCTCAGTGGGTGAAAACACCAACTGCTCTTCAAGAGGTCCTGAGTTCAATTCCCAGTGCCCACGTGATGGCTCACAACCATCTAAAATAGAATCTGATGACTTCTTCTGGTGCGTCTGAAGACAGCTACAGTGTACTCATATACATAAAATAAACAATTAAAAGCTCTGTGTGTGTGTGTGTGTGTGTGTGTGTGTGTGTGAATGTGCATGCATGAGTGTGCATAGGTGTGGATGTGTGCAGATTTATGGGGGGCATGGGGATGTGGATGCAGACTTATGTGGGCATTGAGGTTGCAGATTCATGTTGGGAGCAGTAGGTGTCGGTAGATGTATATGCATGTGTGTGTATGTATATGTGGGCACATGTAGAGAGGTCAGAGGTCACCTTTTGGTACTGTTCTTCATGAGCCATCTTGTGTTTTTGAAGCAGGGTGTCTTTTTGCCCTGAAGTGGGCTAATGAGGAGAGGCTAGCTGAACGCCATTGATCTGCCGGTCTCACTTCTCCAGCCCTGGAATTGTGAGCCACATCGCTAATTCCAGCTTTGTTTTTAATGTTTGCTCTATGGATGTCACACTGATTGAGCTGCCTTCCTGGACCCTAGAGTGAAAAAATAATCCTGTCTTTCTGGTTAGAGTGGATAGAAAAGAGCAGAGAGAGAATAAAGAGAGTTCATAAGGAAGGCGTGAGAATGCAAAGATCAGGTTTATGGAGACTTACGTCCAGATTTAGGGTCGGAAGGGAGAAACAGAACCCATCAGGAGGAGGAGTTGAGCTGTCCAATGAGCGAAGCATCTGACGGCCGAGTTTCCACAGTATGACGTCAGAGGGACCCTAGGGCCATGAGTTTGTACCCAATAAAAATGGAAGGCATCAAGGGAGAGTGGAGAAAGTGTTAACTTTAAGAGGAGAACTGATGGCTTCTGCCCACTCTGGGACAGGAGAAAGAAACATTGATCTTGGTGTTCAGGTTGGACACAGGGTAACAGCGAGACAGGAAATGAGTTTGTTAGGGCCATTTAGTCACCCCGTGGTAGTAGTGGGAACCGCACAGAGCTCTCTATTACCCCATGCAGGAGGCCCCATCCAGCACAGGTGTGTGCTCCGAGGCTTGCTGCGAGGGGTGTAATTTCTCTCCTCGGCTCTCAGAAAATGAGCACTAGTCCTCCAGGCTGCCAGCGGAGGTCATTGATTTTTCTCTCAGAAGCAGGGGCCCTTCTTTGCAGCTGGAAGGAAATGGAAACTTGAGTCCTATCATCACTTTGAATAACTGAAAAGCTCTGGTGGATTTTCTCAGCAGATGGGGCATTAATGTCCGTATTCTCACTGTAATGCAGGCTAAGGTCATAAATGCAGCGCGGACTCTTCTGGTTCCTCCCTCCATCCTGCCTCCTTGGTTTATTGCGTACTGCTCGGAAAAGGGTCACCGGGGAAAGGAAAGAGGGGAGAACACATCCACACCCCCTTTGCTTTGCCTTTGTTTTCCCCTTCAGCTAAACTGGGCATCAGCTCCTCTCTCTGGAAACCAAATGTGTTCCCTTCATTCTGCTATAGTCAAAGCCTTCTTAGGTCCCACCTAGGACTCTCACCCAACACTACAAATGTTAACAAATGATATCTGCCTTCCTGAGGCTTTCTAGAGAAACAAGAGGCAAGCACGGCCTTTATCTGCCACTTGGGAAAAATGATGTAAAGTCTCCTGAAGAAATTCTTTCCCTTTCCTTCTTCCTTCATCTTCCAGGATTCCTCTTTTGGGTGACCCTTCAGCTTCACTCTCTCCCAAGTCATAGTCTACCCCATCTCAAATAGCCTTTTGCTTGGTGAAATAACTTGTTCTCAACCCCCCTCCCTTTCCCCCCCTAATTTTCAGCCTCATATTTACTGAGTAGTTTGAATGAGAACGACTCCCTGAGGCTCATATGTTTGAATACTTGGTCCTCAGTTGATAGCGCAGTTTGGGAAGGATTGGGGTCATGGGGCTTTGTGGTAGGAGGTGTGTCACAGGCGGTGGGATTTAGGCTTTTAGAAGATTCTGGCCACTCCTAGTGCTCTCTGACTCTTGGATTCCTATGAAGATGTGAGCTCTCAGCTGCTGGTCCAGCTGCCTTCACTCTGTGAACATGGACTCCAGCCCTCTGGGACCAGAAGCCCAATCAAATGCCTTCTCTTGGGGGTTTCCTTGGTTGTGGGGTTTTATTACAGCTACAAACCGTAACTAACCATCTAGCAGTGGATTCCTTGGGGCTGACCTCTCTTTTGAAGACTAGAGAGTTACAAATATCATCCTTTTAACCCTTGTGTTGGATGTTGACTCTCAAAATCCTTTTGGGAGGCTCGCACATCAGTGACCACCCTTTCTGTCACTGGACTTGTATCAGAGTCACACACACTCTTACACTTTTCTTTAACCTAGAGACGTTTTCTTTACATTTTTCTTTAACAATGAGGAAAGTCGAAGAGTATGGGCATTGTTTCTTGGTGGAAAGTTATGCTCATAAGAAGAGCAATCATTAACGTAGAGGTAACAAGACAGATCTATAGATAATGGGATGGTCTAGATATGTGAAGAGACAGTAAGCTCAAAGATGGATGTGTCTCTCAGCTAACCAAGGCTGCAGCGTAATCTTTGTAAGCATACAACCCCAGTATTCAAGGTGCATCAAGAATAGACGACAGCTGACAACCATTGCAGAGAAAACAACAGCTTGGTAATCTGTTCTTATTCTGCCAAGTCAGGGTGAGCAGATCCCTCAGAAATTCTCCAATTACTTCCTCAGCTCTCAGCTCTGGAAAGTGTCGAAAGCCTTGTTCCACTGTATTTGCTCAGTCATTCCATGCTGAGAAGTGTCTGTGGTCCCTGAATACTCGCAGACATGGCTCTGAAAGGAAGACACGATGACCCGCAGTACGATACTCGTCACACCATGTGCCTGCGCGTTCTACAGATAGATGCTGTGAAAAGAAAGGAACAGCAGTAAAGTCTTACAGCACAGAAGTTAAAGCACGTTTATTAACAGCGATCCACACATTATGAATCTGCAAAGCACACATTCTCTTATTTAGTTATCAGAATCTCACCAGATGGGAGTCATCGGCAACATCACTTTGTCAACCACAAAACTCAAGGCTAAGTCAAGACGGTCGATAACCAGCGTCACCAGAGCCGATTCCTCTCTTCTAGCCTCTATTGGAGCCTGCGTATATGCATGAACATATGTGTGCGCAGACTTGCACATGCATGTGTGCATGCATCCTGGTGTACAGGCATGCACAAACGCACACAAACATAAATAACTCTTATAAAGAGAAGTCTACCTATTCTTTCACAAGCCAACTCTTATGCCACCTAGAGATAGAGTTTCTATAGATACAGTTTCTATAGATACAGTGTCTACTTGGACTTCCATGCTTTTACATAGAGCCCCGCGTTTATTTTTGTTTAATCCCTACACACTCTGTTTTTCTGATATCGATTTTTCCTTGTTATTTTTCTCTAAATGTGCTTGATAGGTTGATATGGTTATTCTTCAAAGACTCCTCTTAGAATATGATTTTCAGAACTGACTATAGCACTGCAGAAAGGACTCTGCTCAGATTAAATGAAGTTTATTTATTGATTTTACTCTTTGGACATCCTGGACCCAGCATGCTATGTCTGTAACCTAAGCATAACTTGCTAAACTTCTGAAGGGCACTAGTGGACTTTTGACTTGTGTTGATTTCACTATCAAAACCATCATATAGTTTTTTTTTTACAACTGGTAAAATAGTCATTCAGTCATGTACTTGGCATCTTGTTTATACCTATTAAGCTTTATTTCTGTCCCTAGTTCTGGCCTGACTCATTCATTAAACTAATAAATACCATATTTTTGAGTGCTGAAAATATGACAGCTGATTTCAGATTTTGTCACATGAAATATGTTAGCTATCCTTTTTAGCTTTTTATCTCATCACAAATCTGATTATGATGTGCTCTCTGTATTTTTGCCAAACATTGAAATGACCGTAAGGCTAAGGGGTCAAGCTGAATGGCTGGTCATTTTTGTTTAAACCTTTACAGGGCACTAAAGTTATGGTCTCTTAGTTAACCACTTTTGGAAAGGCACTTGGTCAGCAGAGACTCCATGGGACATGTTATTCTTTTCCCTTGCCCAAAGGGGTCTTTTAACAGATTTTGTCAAATGTTTGTTGAATTCCAAATGTATAGTTCTTCACTGTTCCCTTTTGGAAATTCTATCTGGAAATAAAATTCTTGTAGTCTGTCAAGATGTCTTCTATCCAGCCTCACTTTGCTTTAATAGTCAGGAATAGCTATGGAGTTAGGGAAATAATACAGAGGGCACAGTCCTTGTGGTACAAGTATGAGGACCTAGTTCCGATGCTCCGAATCCACATAAAAGTGCTGGGTCTGAGGACATGCACTTGTAATCCCAACACTGGGGATCAGAGCCAGAGACAAGTGGATCTCTGTCTGCAGCATTCTGGCTGGCCAGTCTAGCCTACGTGTCAACCTGCAAGTCAATGAGAGATCCTGTCTCAAAAATAAGATAGATAGTTCCCAAGAAACAACATCCAAAGTCGATCTCCAGCCACCATATGCATACACACACGTGCACACACACACACACACACACACACACACACACACACACACAAATGCACATGATTCCTAGCCCTTTGGTTGATTGTCATATCTGCTTCCTTTTCTCTAGAATGTTCCTTCTTATCAGGGAGTGCAGATTCTTAGACTCCTGTAATTTAACTTTTGTGCAACTTTCATTCCATACGGTGTCTGTTGAACTTCTTGTGTCATTGAGATCCATAACCTAGCTTTGAAAATCATTTTATTTGTCTATACTGTTGGTACTCTGTCTAAGCTCCACCCCCACAGCTACCTGGGAACAGCCAGGTATGCTCTACCCCACAGTTGCCTAGCAACAGCCACCCCTGACTCTAAAGGGGGTTGCTTGCCCCTTCCTTTCCCTCTTTTTGCTGGTTGTTCTTTTCTGCTCTTCCCCTCTGTCCCTTCTCTCCCCATGCCCCTCTTTTCTCCCCACGTGCCCGTGGCCGGCCTTTCCTCTCTTCTTCTATTCTCATTAAACCTCTCCACATGGAACCATGTTGTCTTGGTGTGTTCTGTCCGGGCATGGGCTGAGATTTAAACCCTAACATATACTATCAAATTCATGCTGCAAATTAGAATCATTTCACGGGTTTTTGAAATAGTCCTTATCTAAGAATGAATTTTAAAATCACAAAATGGAAGTGCTAACTCCTTAGTAGGAGTAAGTGATTTCACCTCCTTCAACACTCTATAGTTATAAACCTCAAAGTGGGCCATAAGTATCTAATCACAATGCACAAAAAGATTCTTATTGAAATTGACAGTGTTTATTTATTAATTTTAATGTTGCTGACATAAAAAACAACAAAAAAATAAAATTCTAGAGAGATGTTGATGAGAGGTATTTTGTAAGTGGCAGGATATAATTAAGAATCTTAAATAATACTCAGTTTTGTTTTGTATTTAAGAATTATGCCTCTTCGAACTCGGCTTTCGGATGCTTTTAGAAATGCATTCCAGATGAAAGAGTAGAGTTTTGTAAATGAAATACAAGCTAGACTGGTGACAAGTGACCTCGGAGGCATCCGTCTCTGGAATTGGCTAATCGGTCTCTGCTGGAGGTGGTGGGAGTATCCCGAATCCAATTTATTTCACACCAACACGATCCCTTATCGTTTGTCCTGGGTGCTTAAGTGGGCACATAAAGCCTATTTTGTGCAAAGAAAGTCATTCATCAAGCCCAGCTCTCCTGTGGTTAGAGGACATCATACCTAGGCTTGACTCCTGCAGGCAGAACACAAGCAGGCCATTCAAATTAAGAGCTTGTTGGGAAGCCGCGTGGCTGTAACCAAGGCAGCAGCTGCCAGGCAGCGGTAGCCTTGGAAAAGAAGTGGAGATTCTATTCTTTGCTGGGCATTTATTAAGGGGCCGCTTTACAACTGCGGGTCTCGCCATGCGAGGGATTCCATTGTATTTAAAATTTTAGGGCTGACTTTTACAAACAGACATTAAAGCTAACAGCTGCATGCCTGGTGCTCTGAAAGCAAAAGGCCGCATTGAGGCAGGATTTGAGCAACCGGATTGGCAGGAGTCATACCGGGAGAAGAAAAACGAATATTTAAATCACACACACACACACACACACACACACACACACACACACACACACACACACACATCCTACGGGTTTCTTCCTAGAATGCCAGTTCAGAGTGATGTGGAGAAGGGAATCTTTAAAACAATTGGCTTCTTTATTGGGTAGCATAAGATGGCTTGGAGCTAGTAATCCACGAGGAGGCCTTTTCAATGGTTCATTATTGAAGGAAAGGCAGGGTAGGCACTGGGGTGGGCGGGTGGAGATTAGGTAAACACTGCACTGACCAATCTATCCTGGGTCTGAATTTGTTTTAGTTTCCGACACAGACTACAGCAGGCTGAAAAGTGTTTATTCACTGATAAACAAAGGCAAATTTGTGAGCAAGAGCCAATTCCATTCAAAACGCTAGAAACGAGGCCAGAACCTACCAGAATGAATCTTTCTAGAGACACATGCATAGCCCGATATTGAACAACCCTTACCACTCCCTCTCCAATGTATCCAATAGGCTTGCTCCACCCCTCCTCCACTTTTAACCACGAGGGTACGATATTGATATAGCTTAGGAAAAGAGATCGTGGGAGAAATAAACCCCCAGATCCTACTGTAGGGCATGTGCATTCAACTCTTTTCTTTTCTTTTTTTTTTTTTTTTTTCCGGAGCTGGGGACCGAACCCAAGGCCTTGCGCTTGCTAGGCAAGCGCTCTACCACTGAGCTAAATCCCCAACCCCAACTCTTTTATTTTCAGTGAAGAATTAGAGACCTCGCCAAAAGAAAATGAGTTAATTTCTCAGTACTACAGGCAGGAGACGTTTTTCCTCTCTTCAGATGAGACTACAGAGAACTTTTAAGCTGCAGAACCAAGCAGAGCATTCTTAGATCCATCCAAGCAAGGGCAGTTTCTAAGATTCAAACCCATAATCAAGAAGAGTCCTGTATGTTGAGTCTCAAACCGGGGAACAAATGGGTTCCCAAAACAAATTTGACACCCAAAGTGGATGATGGCAGCAAGGCTTTCCCTGTACACCTCACTTGGTCCCTGCTTGTTACAGGCCCTTCTGGGCTGGCATAATCCCACCCCAGCCCAGGGGCTACACTGCCCTTCCCCAGCTGTTCTTCCCAACACAAACCAAACAGTTTGGCTACCTGGTCGCTTTTGCCTGCTCTCTTGGCCCAGGCTACCTCTCTCGGCCCAAGGCTGCTCTCCCTTCTCCCATCCCTACTGCTTTACTCGGTCCAGCTCAGTCTGCTCTCGTGTATTCTCAAATTCTCCCATATGTCGCTATCTCTGGCTATGGACTCCCCTTGATCTACAATAAACTTTCTCTTCTGTCATACCCAGGGCCAGTCATGTCCTTTCCTCTTCATTTCTTCTTCTTCTTGTTCATCTGGTACAAGAGTTTGAGACCAGGCACCATGTAGACCTGAAGTGCCTGGCTAGCGGACCTTGCAAGCAGCCCCATGCAGACAGACTGTGGCTGGCTTTCTCATACACTAGCAGCAACTTCGATGTCTCTGTCCCGGCTTGTACCGCTGGCGTTCTCCCACCCCTAGTCTTCTTGTTGAGATGAATGAATTAGAGCTCAGTTGGGTGGAGGTTTGACAAGATTCTTAGTGCTTGTCCGCACCATCTTCTGAGGAATAGGACTCTCTTCAGAGAATGACTGTTCCACATTGATACAGGAAAATCTGAGAACTGGAGAGCGCCGTTCTCTGGCCACCATGAACTTTGGCTAGGAGAGCTAAAGATCAGGAAAATTCGACAGCCACCAAAGCCACTCCAAGCCAGTGGCTTTTAGGTTCTTTTAAAAACAAACGTGATGAGTGGAATTCAGGAACTACAGAGGGAGAGCCTTAGAAATGAATTTGTTACAGATCGGAATGAAAAAGCTTAAAAGACGCAAAGATGGCAACACTCCTGAATGGCGGGTCCCTGGGGACTAGGTGTCATCCATCTGCTAGCCTCTCTGCGGGCTCCTCAAAAGATGTATAGCAGAACAGAAGGGGCGTGGGGGCGGGTAACAAATTGGCCAGGTCAGGTGGCACAACCACGGTGTGAGCAAGAACCTTCTCTGTGTTCCAGTCACATACTCCAGCATCGCTCCCAGGCAAAGGTTAGAGACAATGCAGAAGCAAGGGCTGCAGATCCTGCCTCCAGCGAAAAAACATCCCCAGAATGCTTGTTTGGGGATCTCTGCCCTATCTGTCATGTTTCTAGCTCCTGCTCTCATATCGGTTTCCCAATCTTGCCTTCATCTGAGTTCTCACGATGCTGCCATTCAGAGGATGGGTTGGGTCTCTCTGAACACTGATTCTCCGGGACTCCTGACCCTGTTCTACTGCTGGACCCACCTAGCACTGGGCTCCTCAGGGCCAACTCGGCACCAACTCAGCCTGCTCCCAATGCTGTCATCCCTCTTCCACTGAACAAGGGATAACAAAAGGAAGTTGTAAGTGGGAATTCTTGTTCCTTTTTGCCACATTTCCTACTGGGAAAATGCCTTCTTCCTCAGAGAGAGGATTTAAAGTTAAAGTTGGACTCCTGCCGCTGTTGGCAAAGGTGAGAAAGAAGAGGCAACCTTCCATATATGCACACAAATTTAAAAAGCTTTTCATCATTTTAAACATGCCGAACTGAAACAGAACAGCCACGTGGTAAGACTGGGAGATTCGCTAACTGAGGAAGATGAGGGGAATGCAGAGTGATCGTTATTTACTAAGCAATGCTCCTCCTAGGGATATCATTCAGGAATCCTGTAGACAGTCACACGGAAAAGCAGTTTTGGGTTGGGCAAATTCCTGAGCATGCTCAGTTTATGTTATGCTACTGAGCATGCTCAGTTTAAGGCCATATTGAAGAAAGACGACAGACTCACTCTTGTGCATTTTTAGCTCTTGTGCATTTGGGTCAGGGAGCTCAGAAACATAGGGTGGTAGATTGGGATACATCTGGGTCTAGTCTTTTTGCTACAAAAGGAAAAAAAGTAGCTTTTTTCCTGAATACTGAAGGTGTCTATGATGGTTAATCTTGGTTGTCAACTGGACTACATCTGGAGTCGCTGAAACCCAAGTGGCGGAGCACACCTGTGAGGAAGTTTTCTCGATTTCATTATTTGAGGTTAGGAAACCCATCTTAACTCTGACCCACACCGTCTGGTGGCAGCCCGAGTAACAGCTCATGGGAGACAGGCGCTTTTGCTTTTCTCCTGCTCGCCCTCAGCCTCTCTGATAAGTTCTGTTCTGTTCCAGAGGCATTCTTTGACTGATGTTAGAGCCGACTTCTTCAGGATTCCCACACACACTGGTGTACTGGAACCGATCGAATCTTATCCCTGACTAGCTGACTTTATTTGGCTTTGACAATTAGGGAATGCTAACTCCCAGTCTTTTCTTCTAACTGCCGACCTGGCTACCTCCCCAGCGGTATACTCCAGATACTTGCTGTTTCTCCTGGCCATGTGCTTATGGTCCATCTCCCTCCATGGCGGCCATGTTCTTTCCTCTAATTCTTTCTTCTTCTTCCCTTTGCTAGTCGAGGATAAACTTAGATTGGTTCTCCTACAGACCGGAGACTAGCAGCTCTCTAGCATTCCTGGAAACCTCAGCATCTGACTATGAGAGCTGAGACATCCAGTTTCATGGACCGAACAACTCAGGGTCTTCGACCTGTCCATCAAGAGAAGAGGCTATTGTTAGACTGCTTGGACCACAGCCAGTAAGCCAGTCTAATACATCCCATATCTACAGAATCCGTTTCGTTACTTTAGGGAACCTTGACTAACAGGGCATTAATATAAGAGTTGGCCATGAAGGTATGTGTTTCATTGAGATGCTGAGAAACCTGGATGGCTTGTTTAAAAGCCCCATGTTAAATTCGAACTCTGCCCTAATACATTCCTAGGAAAGACTCTGATAGCCAAACATGACTAGTTGTCCATGTTTACTCTAGGACCCTCCAGGATATAGGGGACAGAGACAACGTCAATCGCAGCTTCTGAAGAAAGTTCGACGAGTCCTCCTTTAGAGTCTTGTTTTCATTCTTCTGGCTAGCAAAAAGCTCTAAACACTTCTTGGATGTCTTTGATACTTTCCTTTCCAAGAGTATCAATGTACTACCCAGTTACAAGATGGCCCAAACCATAGCTTAGAAGACAGGAAAGGATGACCAAGAGGAGCACAGGATGTGTTTAGGGCAATGTAGATGCCCCCTAAAACTATCATGGTGGATACTCATCTGTATATATTTATCCAAACCCGGAGAACATTGGTTTTGTGGTGTGAAATGCTCACCGCCACCTTGAATATCCGAACGCTTAACTCCCAGCCACTGGGGCTACTTGGGAAGATTGTGGAAACTTTACGGGGTGACACTCGTAGAGAAAGCTTGTCGCACTTCCTGAAGGTGTGCCTTGAGGCTGTGCATCTTGGTTCCACTTCTGTGCTTTCTGTTTCATCACTGTGGATGCTGTGTGACCCCTTGGTTCTCCTGCCGTGGAGGGATTACATGGGATGTATTAGTCCACCACGACGGGCTGTATCCCCCTTGAACTGTAAACACAAATCCTTCCTCCCTCAAGTTGCTTCTTCTCAGGGCAGTTGTCCTGGAGCCAAGACAAATGACTTATACAATCACTTTGACCTGTGGGTTGGGGTGACAATGGTGTACGCTTCTGTACACGTCCATCATACAGATGTGCACTCCGATGCGGGGTATTGTTGGTAAGGGATACTGTGAGAGTGTGGAAGCAACATGGGGTATGTGGAAACTCTGCCTTCCACTTAGCTTTTATATGACCCAACGTCTGCAGGGGAAAAGGCCATTTTAGAAAGAAACAGCACCTGGGTCATCAACTGTTTCGTGTCAAGTGAGAGAGGAGGTTACCGGTTCCCTGTCAGCTCTGGTCACAGTAATTCTCTTTCACGTTATTACCATCCACTTCCAACGCCGATTCTGAAGCATCTTGTACCTGTATGAGAAAGCGCGCCCTTTATGATGCTCAAGTGACAGTTAATGAACTCTACCCTCCTTTGCAATTTTTCTGCTCTCTTCTTGATTAGGCGAAAGTTATTTTGGTCCTTCCTCACTATTATTTCCGCAGGATTTGGTGGAGGCTCTGTCGGCCATCTTGATTTTAAAAGCCATTTAGCGTAATAAGCACTTGTGTGTCCTAACTCCGGAGTTGCTCAGTCTGAATTATCAGGCCTGTTGACCACAAAATAAAAGGAGGAAAACAACAACAACAAAACCCCCCTTTAAGACTGAAAAAGATCTGAAAAGTCTTACTGGGATGCGTTTAACTATATAGAAAGTCCAGGGTGTTCCTAGTCGGAGCTTTGCTGGGATGAATCAAGCCGAAGACCCAGGAGACCCAGGGTCTCCATTTCCCCCAATATCCTAGCCACGCAGACAGTTGGTACTTCCCCTTTTCCAATGTGGAATTTCCATATTGCCCTCAGAATGTGCTTTTCGAATGGCCTGTGTTCATCTGGTGTCTTATTTTCGCTTGATGAATTATGTTCGTTCTTCATCCTGCCTTTGGTGAAAACTCCTATAGCTGCCCAACGCCCATCTGTTTGTTTTCAGGGCCCTGTGTAAAACGGGCATTTAATAAAACCCCTATCACACTGGGTTTCACTGATACATAGGAAACAGCATAGTGGCAGAAAGACATTAGCGATATCTAAAAGTCAGAGGGAACCAGAAAAAAACTCTATCCTCATTGGGTAGTTAAGCAAAAGAGTAAAGATTTTCTTAAAGTGACATCATAAGGGTACACACATTTATTTTGAATCAATGGAGGTTTTTTTCATGTAATTTGGTATGTGAACCCTAGAACCTGCAGTGACGTCTTTGATTTTCATCTTTGCTTATAAACCTGATTCGGCTCCTACTGTCGAGACTTCACGTGACGTCGGGCCAGCCATGTCTTAAACAGCACTCAACCCAGAGAACAGTTTACACCTGAGGGAAATGTCAGTACCATTGACTGCAGCAACTGTGCTGAGGCAAAGGCACGTTCAGAGCTGCGATCCTTTGGACCAAGGATGCGAGAATGAAGACAGAGACAGATTCAGAGGTCGGCAGAGACACCGGCTTGTTTGTTCAGACATATGTTTCCATCATGTCTCCTGGGGAAAGCATTCGCATCGCTCGCTGCAGCCTGGGAAGGGCTTGGGCCTAGCGCAGTGAATGGACCTCATATGCTCATTTATTAATTACCTCCGGGGACTTCGATTTTAGTTACTTTGGCTTCGGAGCTCTTCATGTGCCTCATCGTGCCAGACGCTTTCACAACTCGAACCGTGCAGACAAGAATAATTTTTCTCCAGGGATGCATCGTATAGACCATTCTATTACCGTCTGCATCATAATGAACCTCTTGGAGTTCTTGGGATTTTGTAACTCAGATTTGTTTGTTTGTTTGTCATTTTAGGATTATGACGGCTGGGCAGGAGGTGGGGATGCTTCACAGAGAGAATGCTAACCAAGAAAACATAGGGTCGTAAGTTCAGACTCAGCATCTCTGTGAGAGTCAGGTATGGCAATGCTGGTTGGGTGGAGGCATGCAGGAGAGAATGATTGACGAGAGCGCTTGACTTTGACCTCCACATCCACAGGTACATGGGCAGACAAACCAATGCACGTGTGCACATATGTGCACACACACATACAGAGGCATTCTCCCAGAGACACACAGGCACAAACACAGAGAGGCACACATACAGACACAGAGGTACACACAGAGGCACACACAGAGGCACACACACACACACAGAGGGACCACAGAGGCACACAGACACAAACACAGAGAGGCACGCATACACACACAGAGGCACACACACAGAGACACACTCACAGAAGCACATAGGCACACACACCCAGGCACACACACAGGCACACACACATAGGCATATACACAAGCACACACAGGTACACACAGACACACACAGGCACACATACACAGTCACTCACACACACACACAGACTCATACACACACAGACACACACACACAGAGCACACACACACACAGAGGCACACTCACACACACAGGCACACACACAGAGGCACACAGAGGCACACACACATAGGCACACACACAGGCATATACACAGGCACACATAGACACATACACACACACATACATACACACAGAGGCACACATACACATACACACACAGACACACACATACACACACAGACACACACACACACAGGCACACACAGACACACACATAGACACACACACACACACACACACACACACACAGACAGCACATACACACACACACACACACACACACACAGGCACACACAGGCACACACACATACACACACACACACACACACACACAGCCACACACACACACAGACACACACACAGCCACACACACACACACGCACACACCCACACACACACACACACACACACACACAGACACACACACATGCACACACACACACACACACACAGGCACACATAGGCACACACAGGCACACACACAGACACACATACACACACACACACACACACACACACACACACACACATACACACACACACACACACACACACACACACACACACACACACACACACACAGGCACACACACAAACAGGCACACACACACACAGGCACACACACACACAAACAGCACACACACAGACACACATACACACACAGACAGGCACACACACACAGGCACACACACACACACAGGCACACACACATGAAGAGACACACACACTGAGGTGCATACAAACAGCACTCTAAGCTTTTACTAGAGACTGAGTTTCCCCAAATGGGAAACCTCCTGTCAGTTTTTGCAGCCGCTGCACTAGCTGTAACGTTAGGCGATAGGTAGCTACTGACAAGCACTTGTTACCAGGCTGTGGCACGTACCATCAGATACTGCTGTATGTTCTGGGCCAGGAAGGTAGAAACCAGCAGGTTAGGTGGACTGAGAATAAGTACTCCCATCACAGATGACTTAGTCTTCCTCTGTCTTTTTACAAAAGTGTTGTCAAGTCAGAACAGAAATATGTATGATTGCCGAGTTACATTATGAATCGGAAACAGGAAACTAACCATTTTGATGCTTTTTAGAATATCAGAATACATTTTAGCCTGTGTCATTATACTTTCGGTTTGAATTTTATGTGTTTTCAGTTTATGATTGATTATGCTTTTGATGAGAACATGTACATAGCCCAGCATGAGCTTACCACACCCCCCCCTTCTCCTTTGTGTAGAATTTACAATGTTAGGTCTTACTGTCCGTGCTGCATTGTGCAAACCAGAATTCAGCCTTACCCTTTAGCAGGCAGTAACATTTAATTTTGTACTGTTTTGTAATGGGAACCAGCTGCTCACAGAAACACATACTGTAAATGTGGATAAATTCTTGCACTGTGGATTTCAGGGCTAAGGTAAGCCATCTCCATGTGTTCAAATCGCTTTTCTAGTATCCGCATATTTTCTTTTCACTGTAGTAGAGTAGAGTGATGTCCATTAGTACCTCTGATTTTAATTATGAATGCTAAATAACGAGGTGTGCCGAATACTAAAAGATAGAAATCTGAGGAGGTTTTGGAGAGGGAGGGAGAAGGTCATTCAGTCTTTGAGTTGACAGTTGCCGAAATGTTTTTCTTTGACTTTGGGAAATGGATTTTCGAGATAGACACCGGATGGCGCTGTATCTTTGTAAAATTGCACGGGAATCACTTTGCGCACTTCAAAGTTCTTGGGAGAGCTTCAGTTCAACTCAAAAGGACCAATCTGTGCTCAGTCTCTGGTAGTGAAATAGTGAAAAGCAGTGTAGTTTTTCCTTGGGTTGAATTACCATGACTGTTTCCTTCCCACATTACTATGACACAATGAAACTAGAAACCGGATTTTCAGGGCTAAGCAGAGGCCATTAGCAACCACTGTCCTGATGTCAGAAGTAAGAATTGGTGAAAAGAAGAGAGGTTTATCCAATGTGACCACTTAGGAAAAGGAACAAAGAGGCCTAGCGCCCAGAACCCCAAGAGAATCTTCAAGGCAATTAGGGTGAGGAATTAGGGTGAGAGAGGGCCCGAGACATGCATAGTTAAGTAGTCCCAGTCAAAGCGTGATCAGTTTGAGAGTCTTCTCTGTTAGGGGTTTGTAAGGTGGTCCAAAGAGGTCTTTTCTATTTGAGATGATAAGATGTTTCCAAGAGTGGTTATTTCTGCTCCAATGTGTCAGTGGTCTATCATGGTTTAATTGATGTCATTTGGCGGATAATCTGTCTGTTGTTCTTGCTGTTCTCCAAGGTGACTGCAGCTCCAGGCCTGTGAATTATTTCTGTGCTTTCAGCCAAAGTAAAGTAGGCATATGGGACAAAAGGATGGTCGGGCTTTCATCCCCCTTCTTGTAACCCTGTAGACTCAGTTGAAGATTCAATGATTTTTGGCGAAAGTGTCTTCATCGGATCTGTTTCAAAACCAACTGGTGCCCATTGTGATGTTGAATTCAAGAAACCCAAGCTCCTTATGGGTTTTAGACCTATCGAAAAAGAATGTTCCCCATGACGTGTCTTAAAAATGTTAATACAAGTTATTGCAGAGTGAACCATTTAGCCAACAGCTCCATTCATATCTTTCCAAACTGATACCATGTTGAGTTTGAGTAGCATTTGCCTTGAGGACTCTAAAGCCCCTTCTGTATAGTCCAGTTCATGAACTGAGATGGACCCACATTATAATTAAGACTTTAATCCATACAACACGATATGTCGTGCTTAGCTATCACAGGAATCTTGCCTGAAAGTTATTATCAGGGTTGGCAAGATGACTCAGTAGGCAACAGTATGCCCCACCAAGCCTGGTGACCCGAGTGCAACTTCCATAGCCCACATAATAGAAGGAGGCGGAGGGGATGGAGGACACCAGGGAAACACGGCCTTCTGAACAGCGAGTGAACAACGGCCATATGACTCATGAAGACTATATCAGTGGGCATTGGACCCGCACAGGTCTGCACCAAGGGAGTTCAAGAGCTGAGAAGAGAAGTGGACAATGAGGAACAGACTTTGTTTAAAAATTGAAAATAGATATTTTTCATACAATATATTTTCTCTTCTCCCAGTGTCTCCCAACCTCTCCTCTCCTCTGGAGCTGTAACTTCTCTGTCTTTTGTTAGAAAACAAGCAGGCATCTAATAAAATACGATAATACAAAAAGAAACAAGTCTGAATAGGACAAAATAAACAGAAGGGAAAGAGACAAAGGAAAAGCATGAGAAACGCATATAGATACAGAAGTATGCACAATCACACACAAGGGAATCCCTTAAAAACAAAACTGGAAGCCATGATATATTCATGAAAGACCTATCAGACAAATGCTCCAGGACAACATTAGGAGACAAATACCCTCCAAATATTTTTGCCACTGAGTTCATTCTGTGTGGGCCACCTACTGCTGGGTATGTCGTCTATCCTTACCGATGGTTTGTTTCCCCAGCAAGTCTCCCCTGGAGGAAGCTAACTGTTGTTTTGCCAATGGCTATCAATTGGAGCTAGTTTCTGGATTAGGGGTAGGGGTATGTGTCCACTTCTCTTCTCGGCTCTAGGATCCCGTATGGCGCAGACCTGTGCAGGCCGATGCATGCTACCACCATCTTTCTGAGTCATATGGGCATGGGTCACACCGCGTTTGGAAGGCCTCGTTTCCTTGGTACCCTTCATCACTGCTGGATCTTACTCTCTCTGTGCCTGCTCTCCCACACAGTTCCCTGAGGCTTGAGGGGATATGATGACGACATCCCATATAGGCCTAAGGGTCTCAAGGTCTCTCACTCTCTGCACATTGTCTGACTGTGGGTCTCCATATTTGTTCCCATGTGCTGCAGGAGGAAGTTTCTCTGATGATGGTTGAGCAAGGGAGTGGTCTACGGATATAGCAACCAATAGATCAATAGCCTTGGCATTAGCAAAGGTGGTTTCTTGGTTAGATATAACCCATTCTCGATACTGGAAGCTTTGTTTGGTGATGAGAGATGTCCAGTTGGGGCTTTCTTTTCTATTATTTGGCAATTTTATTTAAATGGAATGTATTTATTATTTTATATATTATGTCATATATATAATTTTTCCTTCATTAGATTTCTATATGACCCATCAAATGACCCTTAGTTCTGTTTTCCTCTTTTGCCCGCTTCTTCTCTCCCCTTCTCTTCTTTATCTTGCTGTTCAAGTCTACCTTCTTGGTCCATCCATGACTATCTATTCTATTTCCCCTTCCTGGGGAGATCCAGCCTCCCCCAGTCCCTGAACCACCCCCTAACCTCTGTGGTTGTACTGACTGTAATTCGCTTATGAGTGAGTTAATAGCCAACATCCACATATAAGGAATAAGGCGCAGCCCATTCGTCTTTTCAGGTCCAGGTTATTCACTCAGGATGCTGATTTTCCTAGTCCATCCATTTATTTGCAAATTTCATGACTTCATTTTCTTAGATAATGAGTAATATTCCATTGTATAAATTGGCCTTATTTTCTTTATTTTCTGTTGAGGGACATCTAGGTTGTTTCCAGTTTCCAGCTATTATGAACATAGCAGCAAGGAACATGGTTGAGTAAGTTGAGTAAGTGTCTCTGTGGTAGGATGAAGCTTCTGCACGGAATGTGCCCAATTATTATATATATATATATATATATATATATATATATATATATAGAGAGAGAGAGAGAGAGAGAGAGAGAATGTCAATACATATATATATTATCTTGTAATTGCTACATTTGGGACCTTGCTGACCCTACAGAGACATTGCCTCTTAGAGTGAGTCAGTTCTAGGAGAAAGCATACTGTTCCGGTTTGAAATCAAAGTGTCTCTCACTGCCTTGTCATGAAGTCCCAAGGAACTGAAGATCCCTATGCTCTAGAGCCAGTTGGGTTTTCTCAGAGTAGCCGGTCACAAGCCTGCTTAGACTACTCCACTTTTTCTCTTCCCATTGGAAACGCCATCATGTTCATGACTCCCTGTGCCTCTTGATCAATAAGGAGGCTTCCTCTTATGACCTGGTTTGCCCTCCTTCATTTCCATATGTGATTAATAATAATTATCTTCTTTTATAATTATAATTAATAATGATTATCTCATCATAGCAGCTGTTCCTTAATCTACATCCCTTACCATACATAACCTATGTTTTAAGAGAACACAGAAAGCTATACCAGGAAAGGTGATACCAACTGTAACCGTGCAGGTAGATGTATATATAACACTGAAATTGTGAATAATTTTATATTTATAAAATATTTAGTGAGATGCGCTCAGGTTTTCTAAAGCTTACATTTTCATTTCATTCTAAATAATTTTGAATAAATATGTTGATATTAATAAACTGTGTTTGACATTTTAAAATTAAAATAATCTTTCGGAAAATAAATTAAACATCTGTTGATTTAATTTTCTTTCACTTTACGGTTTGAATTACCGTATATTGAAAATACATATACTTATATAAAGGCATAATGATTTTTTTCATTCTTTGGGCCATTGCTGTCAATAAAACGGGCTATGCGAATATTGATTATGACAGCATAATTACCGATTTTATTGAAATGAAGCAAGTTTAATGGAATCAAAACAAAATGATGTATGAATTATTAATATTTTTATTTGTGACCCATCCAGGCATCATTAATTTATCCATAGCACGCCCTGACATGCAATAACAATTAACTTCGGTACGTTCACGACTTTCTGTCAGATAGAAACCGTAGCTTTCCTCATCTCTCACAGTTTTGTCATTACGCCGACATTTCTGTGTGAATAGGAAGGCAGTGCCTGTTCTTTAATACTTACCTTAAGTCCTATAAGCGTTTGGAGGGGTGTGTGGCCTCGCATTGTTTATTTCAAATTAGCTGAGTGATAGGTGAGGCATAGAATGTCACATTCCACCCTGTCATTCTGTTCCTCAAAGTGACCAAACCTCTCTGCCCACTCCCTAGCAAAACTCTCTCTGAGGTCTTTGCATGGCTGACTGTCTCTCAGACTCAATTCACTTTTAGCTCTGTGGGCCGGGGGTAGGGGTCAGGGGGTGGGGGGGGAGGCTTCCTTGATGATCCTGGGGCAGCAATGCTAACCTGGTTTAGTTTCCTTGTATTCCGCATCAGTCACAGTTCTGTGACTTTTGTTTCCTGGTGGCTCTCACTGCCTTACCCAGCAGCGGAAGGTGCTCCCCACTGCCAGTTGTGCTGCCTGAGGCAGCCCCTTCGGTACTTCTGCTCGGGTGAAGCTGGTTTGTGCCCGTGTGTGTGTGTGTGTGTGTGTGTGTGTGTGTGTGTGTGTGTGTGTGTACACCTGTATGTGTGTGTCTGTGTGTATATGCGACTGTGTGTATCTGTGTGTGTGTGTGTCTGTGTGTGTGTCTGTGTGTGTGTCTGTGTGTATATGCGGCCGTGTGTATCTGTGTGTGTGTGTACCTCTCTGTCTGTGTGCTTGTATCTGTGTCTTTGTGTGTGTGTATCTGTGTATATGTCCATGTGTGTGTGTGTGTGTGTGTGTGTGTGCGCGCGCATGCCTGTATGTGTGTGTCTCTGTGTGTGTGTACCTCTCTGTCTGTGTGCTTGTATCTGTGTCTTTGTGTGTGTGTATCTGTGTATATGTCCATATGTGTGTGTATGTGTGTGTGTATTTGTTTGTGTGTTCATATGTGTGTCTGGGTGTATGTCTCTGTGTATGAATCTGTGTGTGTGTGTGGGTGTGTGTGTGTATGGGTGTGTATGTCTATATGTTTTGTCTGTGTGTGTGTGTCTGTGTGTGTATGTCTGTGTGTGTTTCTGTGTATGTGTGTGTCTCTCTCTGTGTCTATGTGTGTGCATCTGTGTGTGTGTCTGTGTGTCTCTGTGTGTATGTGTGACTGTGTGTATATATCTGTGTGTGTGTGTGTGTGTGTGTGTGTGTGTGTACACTTTGCATGCCCATGTGTTCATGTGACAACCTTAGGTGTTGTTTCCCACACATCCCCAACCTTTTCTTTGAGGCGGGGTCTCTCATTGGCTGGACCCCAGGGGTCCACCAGCTCATGCCTCTCATCTCACCGGCACCTGCTGATGCACTCTGCTTCTCTGTGAGTTCTGCTGATCAGAGCTCAGAGATGGAGCTCGTCTCCTTAAGATGGAGCTCGTGTCCTGAGCTCTGAACTGTAGTCAGACTCATGGTGCAGAAGAGAATCTCAGTTGGGTTGGTGTGAAATCGAATTGAAGTGTATTACATAAGAAAAAGTACACGTTCATTCACGGTGTAGGCCTTAAGAAAAAGAGGCATAGCCATACATCTGTAATCCTAACACCAGGGAGGCTGAGGCGGGCGGCTCATTGTGAGCTTGCCAGATTGGACTACACAGCAAACTCTGTTTTCAAAAAGGAGACACTTCAGTGTCTTGCAATGCTCTCTCTGCTTTTGTGTGTTTGTAGTGCTTCATTATGTGAAGTATGTAATCTGGTCCCAAGTTCAAAGATTACACAGAGTTTAAAATACAGGTTAAGTTTTTAAGTTAAGTAAGAGGCTCGAGTTGCCTTACTTATTTCTCTTACTTCAAATAATTCCTGTTTGTAAGTGAAATTATAGATTGGCTTATGAGTACATTGTTCCATTTACTGATGAGAAAGAAATGCTGTGAGGTTAAAATCTAAGGCCATAAAGCTTTAAGATATAGAGATATAGATATAAAGATAGAGATAAATGTAGATGATATAGATAAATATAGATGATATAGATATACATTAGATATAGATTAGATGATATAGATATATAGTTTTATTAGATAGAGATTAGATAGAGGTAGACATACTCCTTAAATGGGCAGTCGGAATGTGAATCACAGGTCTGGAACTACCGTCGTAGGCTTAGAAAACAAACCTTGTTTGAAACAACAAAAACAGTTTAAAAGATGAATGAAATTTAAATGATCAGCATACTAGAGGAGTAAATTATGGAATGTTCGCTGTATCCAAAAACATATCATATGTGATATCATACATCAGTTAAAATAAATTACCTAGAGTTACATAAAGCCAGCTTGATGATTCCTACCAATGATGCCCATGAAAGGGAAGTTACAGAATAATCCTGGCATAGTAACCATCTATTGAGAGAGAGAGAGAGACTAGAGAAGACAGAAAACAATGTACCATTTACAGGTCTATTCATCTGTAAGAAAGCATGAGGGATGAGGGGGGAAAATCTGTGAGGGGGGACTGGGAGGGAGACAACATTTGGAATGTAAATAAAAATAATAATTAATCAATAATAATAAAAAATAAACAAGAAAAAACCCCAAACAGTCAAAAAAGGAAAGAAGAAAGAAAGAAAGAAAGAAAGAGAGAAAGAAAGAAAGAAAGAGAGAGAGAGAGAGAGAGAAAATTCAATAATATCTTGACACGGTATACATGCATTTCAGAAAAGTGATGTTGGGAGAGTATTGGGGAGACAAAAAAAAAAGAGCAGCAAGTTCACTCCCTCGGTGCTTTAATTCTTACCAATGTCGAGACAGAGCTTAAGCAAATGTAAGAATATACTATTTTAAATACCGCTCGTTTTTGGCAGTCACAGAAATGTAAGATCTTTCGTGTACCGCCTGTTCTTTAACAACGGAGAACACAATTTGATGCCATTGGGGGTCTTGCCCAACTTTAATAAATTCTGCTCCTTCCCCCTCTGATGCTATTTCCACTTGCACTCTTCTGTTCTTGGGGACTTTTAACTATGGCCTTTTCCTCTCGGCTTAGGATTCCTTCATTGCGTCCTTTATGCTGTGAGATTTTGCTAAAGATCACTTGTAGAGTCAGACGTGGTTAGAATTTTAATCATGCACATTAGTTTGTCTGTTCGTTAGTTTGTTTGCTTGTTTTAATTTTGTCCCTCTGGCTTACCTGCCTGTGGCTTTAAAATTAAAATACTTCTTTTATATTTATAGTGGGCTTGTTTCAAATAACTCGATTTCCATGCTTAGGATATTATTCATTTTTATGTCCCCATCCATTCTGTGAGATGTCATTT
The DNA here is from genome assembly GCF_011064425.1 of Rattus rattus. Classification (NCBI taxonomy): domain Eukaryota; kingdom Metazoa; phylum Chordata; class Mammalia; order Rodentia; family Muridae; genus Rattus; species Rattus rattus. Next base: position 16,815,728 of record NC_046167.1, read on the forward strand.
AAGCTCCCGGAATTTCCCTCCGTGTGACTAACAGAGATCTAAGCAGAAAGACTTAAGACATGGTGAGAAGTGACATTGCAGAAGTAAGGAGGGGGCGGCCAGTGGTTGTAATTCTTCCTGCAGAGTGAAATCTCTGGCTGGGTTGACTCGCCAGAGGATCTTAGAGGCTTGCCAGGATGTATCTATCACACCCCTAGTTTCTCAGAACCTGGACGATTGTCCGCCCTTCCTCCATGCACCTGTCCGTCATCCATTCTAGTATTCCTCGTTTTACCCATGGTAACTTTCCGTCTCACATCGATGGGGCGCTTGGTAATACCCTATTGGCTTAAATTATTTAAATTATTAAGACTTATTCTTTCCTGAATTTTTCATGCTCTTGTGCCTCAACTAGCTGCAAGCTTCTGCCTTTGACATTTATTCCACTTCAGAAGTGTGGAGCCGAGGAAATAAAAGAAACATTAAAAATATGTTTAGATCCCAGGTCGTAGCTAAGTTCTCCCAGATTTATCTTCAAAAGAAACTTTACGTAACATCGTAAGTCTTAGCGAAGCAAGAGTTCATGGCTTCCCGAAGGTGGAGGAGACCCAAGAGAAGAAATGAGGGAAAACCCGGGGCGTCACAGTTGCAGGAGAGCGAGGGATGATTCAAGTTAGAGCCTTGCTTTCGTTTAAGTGTGAAAGAAACAAAAGTTTTCAGGATTAAATTGGCTAGAAGGAAATGTCATGCCAGCATGTGTAAAATGACAAGGGACAGCTGGCTAGGAAGGCGTAAATCAAACCAGCCTCACCTCTTGGCTGCTGAAACACCACCAGAGGCTTATAAATAGCTTTCTGTTTCCCAGCTCCATCAAAGAGAAGCGGTGCACAGATGAAAGCCACCATGGTCCACAGCCCAGCTGTCTGCTCAATGGCCTCCTTGTGGAGGACTCGTCTCTCTTGGCTGTAGATGAAGGCCTCACGGCCAGGGCACTCCTGAGACTCCGCCAGGGTTTGCTGTGGAATGGGGACCCTTTGGCACCGTGATACAGAGGGTCAATGTGTCGTTAGGGCTCAAATGAAAACGTACCCAGCTGTCTTACAGTCTACTTTGTGTTGAGAGGGCAGGATAACACAGACTGGGCAATTTAGGAAACCAGAGATTAAATCTGGGGAGATGGCTCAGTGGAAAAGGCTGGCCTTGCCTGAGAGTCTGGGTTTGAACCCAGAGGTCCTGTAAAATAAGCCAGATGTGGTGGCTCGGGTTATGAGTCCAGAATTGGGAAGATGGAGACAGGTTCCTGGGACTGTTGGTCAGCCAGCCTGGCATTATCAGGGAGTTCCAAGTCAAGACGACACCTTGTGTTACAACACAGGACAGATGCTACCTGAGGAATGATGCCTGAGGCTGACCTCTACCTTTATGCTCACATGGACACAAACACACACACACACACACACACACACACACACACAGATATATGCACACAGAGACATGGATATGGATATGCACACACACACAGACACACACAGACACACGCACACACACTATATATATATACACACACACATAGACACATACAGACATGGATATGGATATGCACATACACAGACACATGCACACACACACACGCACTATATATATGTATATACACACACAGAGACATATACACAACTATATATGTACATATATACACATACACTATATATATACACATATACTATATGTATATAAACACACGCACACTATATATATATACATATATACATATATATATATATATATCACATGGATATATACACACACAGACATGGATATGGACACACACACACACACACATACACAGAGACATGGATATGGATACACACACACACTATATATATATATATACACACTGTATACACACAGAAACATGGATATTAGTATAAACACACACTATATATATATATACACACACACATACAGACATGGATATATACACACAATATATATACACACTATGCATACATCCACAGACATAGATATGTATATACACACACTATATATATATATATATATAAACACAGGCATGAATATGGATATACACACATTATATATATATACACTATATATACATATATACACTATATATATCACACTACACACACACATATATACACACATTATATATACACACTATATATATACATATATATGCGCACACACTATACACACACACACACACACATGGATATACACACTCACATAAACAAATATACATACCCATCTTTTGCCTTTGGAGAATAGGACATACAAGTTCCAGAAGACTCATATTCGGTGACTATAGCTTCCACATCATCATCATGGCTGAAGGCAGAAGAACAAGACTTTGCCTCTGGTATTGAGAGGAGACACTGAACTCAACTTTATCAGTCCATGAGTAGCCCTTGTGCCCATGCATAGCCATCTTTCTGAATGCTGGGTTTGAGGTCACGTTTATAAAGCATAGACTTTGCTGGATACGTTCAAACTATAGCACCAGCAGAAGTCTAGAAAAAGTCGCTTGGTACCTAAGAAGTTCAGACTCTGAGACCAGCCTAAACATGATTGTTGGATCCCTGGTTGGAGAGAAAGGATAGGTGAGTCCCTTGCTGGATGTCCCTAAGCATATTCTAAATTTGTAGTGCTGTTCTGCTGACTTTCAAAACATTGTCCCAAGCCCTAAGAAACGCGGAATTCTGAAGTATTTTCAAAGCCCTGCATTTGGTGTTGTCTTATTAAGGTGGCTATGGCTCCCCTTCTTCACATCCCTGGACCCCTTAGCAGATGCGCTCATAATGGTCGCTCAGGATGCTCCACTAGATAGCCTCTGACGGATAGACGACAGGATGTAACCCGCTCCACCAACTGACGTGGACTCCCTCTTCCCCTTCCGCATCTCCAGGGGTTCTCGCTGGTCTTCTGTCTCAGTATGTAGCCGAATCAACCCGTGGGAGAAAAGAATGAGCTGCCGGGATGAGGTGTTGATGGAAACTGGAAAATGCTCTCTGGGCACCGTGACACACACAACTCATTCATTCAAGCGCAACTCATACCAACCGGACGTGGCTGCCAGAAGTTGGAGCTGCAACCTTCCTTTCCTGCTCTCCGTTCTGTCCCTCTTTGCCTCTCCTCTCGGCCGCCCTCTCCTCTTATCTTACCACTGACTGCATAGCAATGCACAAAATAAGAATGGCTGCCCATTCATGATTAGGGGGCTAGAAAAAGAGTCTGGAGTGCCGGGCTTCAGACGGGCTCCTTCTAGAAACTTCGTGACATTCATTTCAGAGTCAATGTCTTTCTGCTCTGCAAAGGACGAAGGGTTTCTCTGAGCCAGGGCACAGGGGTCGTCCTGACTTTATAGCCTGGGGCTCTAATTCCTGTTACCCTCGCCCTCAGTACGAACTGCACACAGCTTAGCCAGGCTGAGAAGCATCTAACTTTTGCTTCGTGTTCCTGTTTGTGGCCTTTATTTATTTATTTTTTTATTCCCCCACCCCCCTCTCCCCGCTTCTAGTTAATCTTGGTCTTGGTAACTGCTGAGCAAAAACAGCTGTTTCCTTCTCTGCCTTGACTTCCGCTGGGCCGTCTGTCGACATATGTGGTACTTGCTGTGGCTCTGGGGCAAAACATTATATTTGATTAGCTTAGTTTTAAAACATGCCAACCAGGGCAGCGCTAATTCTCCTGGATTTATCTGTCAAGTTGGTGGCTCTCAGTGCACTGAGCGGCTCTGGATGGGCGTTCCAAAGGCTGTGTCTGTAGCCAGGCAACAAGAGAAAAGGCCACTCTAGATGGGGTTTTTATTTGGTATTAGCCAAACTATAGGTTGTCTCTTTGAAGACTAAGGATCATTAGCAGGAATGCTTTCAAGCTGTTTAAGCAAAGGACTCCATCTATTTTCTGATTTGGACCAATTATGTTTCCACTCGGTTTATCTTCTTAGGTTTTAAATACTTTTCTGTATTAAAATAAAATCTTTAAAATGTACTTTTTAGGATGATTCGGGGGGGTCTGCTGCTGCGCCTTAAGCCAGACTAAAACACACAGAATACATTTAAATGAATCACAAAGCATATTATGCTCTGAAAATCAGCATTAAAATGCACATTAATTTTTGTAGCTCTTAAATACTCCGGTTGCCGAGGAACAGCTCCCATTCTGTAATTGAAATAGCTCTTCAGATGCAATTTAGTCACTGATTGGTTTTTAAGTATTTTAAAAGCTAACAGCTCAGATGGAAAAAGGTGGGAGAGCCGTGAGGTTCAAATAAGCAGATGTCATCAGGCCCTAGACTCCAGGGGACCCTGGAAACCACAACTATTTCCTCCAGAGAAGGGGTGTTCCACCCTGAAACCTGGCACACCCGTCACTGCCCAGAAGAGCAGACGGCTGGTTCCACATCGGCTGCAGCATAGCAGTCAACAGGGGGGCAGGGGGAGCATTACTGTCATCGAAAGAACTGGCCTCTCTCTTAAGGCTCCCTCTCCCGCCTTGGCACATCACATTCTTTCTCGTGACTCTTCCCGACTTAGTTTGTTTTAAATCAGTCTCAAGATGTGTCAAGAAGGGAAAGAAGCAAAAGAAAAAAAGGCAAATCTCCCTCTTTCTGTCTGTCTGTCTTTCTCTGTTTGTAATGCAGGGCATCACTCTGAAGCCCATACCAATCTGGATTCAATGTATAGCCCAATCTGGTCTCAAATCCACAGCAATCCTCCTGCCTCTGCCTTCTAAATTCTTAGATTACAGGTCGTGCTCTGAACAAATTTGTTTTGAGAGTGCCCGTGAATCAAATGTGTGTGTGTGTGTGTGTGTGTGTGTGTGTGTGTGTGTGTGTGTGTGTGACAGACAGACAGACAGAGACAGACACAGACACAGACACAGACACAGACACAGACACAGACACAGACACAGACACAGAGAGACCTAGAGAGCTTGCTAAAGCAGAGAGCAGTTCAGCATACTTGGATACTTGGCACCGTAGGTTTTATTCTGGGCCTGTCTTATGCAGTGAAACTTACTGCCCAGTCTGTGTCCTGAACAACACTCCGTAGCACAATGACAAAACAAAAGTCTGGGTCTTACGTTTCTACGCCTGCCTCCTCTACATCTGTTAGGCTGTCTTGAGCTCGAGGATGATGAAGATGCACAGCCAGAAACATCGCAGAGAAAAACCAGGTCTGTTCCTGATTTTCCCACAGAGTGGCCGAAATCTTTGCTTCTGTTTTTTTTCCCTATGGATTTGTGATAGATCACGAGGCTCTTAGATTTCATAGGCAATGACACAATGCCCGAAAACCACAAATTGCTGTGTGGGTGTGAAAAAGGAATTGCTAGTAAGGAGCTCAGAAGGCTGAGACTTGGGAGAGGGCTGGAGCAGTCAAACCGGTGGTATAGCCTCAAAGCCAGCAGAAGCCTTTAATAGAGGGCATCAAATCAGAGCTTTATAAACGAGCAAGGATCCTGGTTCACAGCCACGTGGAGATTCTATTCCAGTCCCCCGAAGCTGAGACGGTAAACGCCAACTCACAGGAATAATTTCTTCTTTGGGCTTTTTATCCTGGCTAATCACGCCACGTCAGAAGAGAGCTGGAGGGAACTAGAGAGACGGGTGGTGATCATAGGAGCAAAAGTGGCGGTAACATCTGAGAGGCAGCCTGTGCTTAACCTGGTGTCTGCTGTTCAGGTACACACTTCACATTCATTTTCAACAAAAACTATGGAGGTGGATACAAATGAACGCTTCTCCTTATATGAAGAAACAACTTCACACAATACACACACACACACACACACACACACACACACACACACACGAGTTAAGTTCAGAGCACCCCCAGAAAGTCTGTTTCCTGGGCCTGATAGGGCCTTCACGGTTCTCAGTAACACAATTTGAAAGGTTTACAAGCTCAGTGTATGGCTCTGATACAATAGATGTCTGCAGTGAGATTGCCAAGCCAGCATTTGAAAGAGGGACAGGGAAAGGGTGGGGGCAGGGAGATGGGGCATGGGAAGGAGAGAAGTGTCAGAATACCCGGTTAGTTAAGTGCTGCCCTTCGGAAATGATCCCCCACCCACCTGCTACTTCTCGAGGGCAAGAAGAGCAAATTCTTAATTGGGCATCAAATTACTAGGAATTAGCTTTCTAGAAATTCCAGGGATTCGTCATCCATGCAACTGCAGTTCTCAGCCTAGACTGTGCCCTAGAACTTGCTAGAGGGCTTTTCAAAATTAACCAGAGCTCAGGCCTTATTCCTAGAGGTTTGGATCTCACGTGGCTCGCCTTCCCTTCCCTCCTCCCACTTCCTCAGTTGAGTCTAATTGGCAGGCAGCATCTGGAAGTGCTGCTTGTACTGACAGGGTGACACTGTTTGTTTATGGAGTCACTCTGGTCCTCTTTTCTCTGGGATGTGTTTTAGGGGCTTTGGGATTTTAAGCGACATGTCAAGTCCTTCCATAATAAGCAGAAACAACTGGGATCTGGGAAACCCCAACCCAGACTCAAGTAGTCCTATTCTGTGATTCTGCACGTTTATCTATCAGAAATCGGGATGCATCTTACGGTGCTCCTATGCTTACAGTGGAGTTCAGGCAGCCTTGTGGATGAGGTTGACATTACTTGCACGTATGCAAACCTGGGCATCAGCTTCCCGATGTGCTCTACTGCTACGGTGTTTTGTGAATTGCTGTGGCACTTTGTGCGGAAGGTAATGATTGAGAACAGTGCATTTAAGAGGAGTACAGGGTGAGGGAGGTGACTCAGCAAAGAGAGCTTGCCTTGCAAGCACGGGATCTGATTGCCAGGTCTAGAAAAAGGCCAGGTGTGGTGGGCTTCTTGTAATCAAAGTGCTAGGAATGTGGCTAGGAATTCACCTACTTGGTGAATTCTGGGTCGCTAAGAGACCTTTTCTCAACCAAACCAAACCAAACCAAACCAAACCAAACCAAACCAAACCAAACCAGGTAGACAGTGTCTGAGGAATGCCCCCAACCCCCTCATTCCTTTCCCTGGTACTGCACTAAAAATATTTTGAGAAAAGCAATATAGGAGAAAACTGTTTACTCTGGTTCACAGTCCCAGGGTACAGTTCTTCATGTCTGGATGTCACTACAGCAAGAACTTCAGGGAGCTGGTCACACAGTAACCACAGTAGAGAAGCAGAAAGGGACCGATGTTTCCTAGTACTCAGTTCATTCTCTCCTTTGTACAGTTCAGGACCCCTTGCCTTGGGAATGGTCCCAACCCTTCGTAAGCTATCTCTTACCACATTAGTTAATCAAGATAACCCTTTATAGGCATGCCCAAAGGCGCATCTCCAGTGGATCCCAGATTCTGTCCAGGTGACAACACTAACCACCACGGACAACCATGGATGTCCTCTGGACTCTATACTGATCACCTGTGTGCAGGTACATGCACTAATACTCAAGATTGTACCATGATCTGGCTTTAATATGGAAAGTTACTGCAAACACAGGACAACACAGCAGCAGAGAGGCACGGCACATATTTAGCGTGAGGGAAACACTTTTCAATAAGGTTTAAACAGTTTAATAATAACAGCTTATATTCACAAGAACATAAGGATTGATGGCACTTCCTTATGTTCTTGAAAAGCAGCAGTGGGTGCTTTCCATAAATCCAAGGGAGGAAGACATGTCCCGTCTCCCTTTCTGCTCACGGAGATGTTTCCCCAGCTCTCTGAGCTAGGGCAGGAGAATTGCCTCTCACAGCCAGCAAGCTTTAGAACCAAACTCTGGGAAAGTCTGGGTGCTTATGAGAAGATCTGTGATGACAGTCGAAGACGATTTGGTAAGGAAAGTCGTACCATCAGCACGCTGGCTGCTACCAATGACGGCCTCATGGTAAAAGTTGCCTATCAAAGAACAGCATATAAGCGCCGTTTCTGGAACTAATTGGAAATCCCGAGCCAACTTATTTTGCTTATAAACAAGGCTGATTAACTGAAAAACACACTCATAAACTCGAGAGCGCCTTTTCAATTTGTAGAAGCGAGCTTCTGTGTAGGAGAAAAATGCTGCACCACAGTTCTCTACTTATTACAACGCAAAACAATTGTGCATCTTACCACCAGTGGATTTCTCAAATTTCATGAGATCTAGGGAGGGTTGTTTTCTGACAATTTCATGTTCTGGTTACTAGAGGGAACCTGGAGTCGGAGTCAAGATTTCATGCTTTCCCAGAAAACAGATTTTTAAGGTTTATCAGAAAACAAACCATAAAAAATTCACTGCTGTGTTTTCTCCTAATTAGGTTATTTTACCTCCATAGGCATCAGTTAGTTCCTCATATGTGAAATAATGGGAGAAATGGTCATCATCTGATCCTGTCTCACCCAGAGGATAAAGCAAGACAGGGACGATTTGGGTTCAGTGAGGTGTAAATCTTGGGTAAACAAGTACAACTTGAACACAAAGTCTTATTTGGGGAATGGAGGTGTTGATCAATGGTAGAGCATGTGTTTACTATGTGTTAATGCCCTGGGTTCAACCCCTAGAACCTTAAAACATACAAACAAAATTTTATTTAGGTTGCTAATCAATGAATGGCTCAATGAATACAGGTACCCCACACCAAACCTGATGACCTGAGTTTGACCTCAGGAACACACACACACACACACACACACACACACACACACACACACACACACACGGGGAGGCGAGGAGAGAAAGTGTCTTAGCTAGGAATACTATTTCTGTGAGGAAACACCATGATCAAAAGCGACTTGGGGAGGAAAGGGTTTATTTCACTCACAGTTCCACACAACAGTTCATCATCCAACAGTGAGGGCAGAAACTCACACAGGGCAGAAACCCGGGGGCAGGAGCTGATACAGAGGCCACAGAGGCTACTTACTGGCTTGTTCTTCATAGCTTGCTGAGCTTGCTTTCTTATAGAACCCAGGACCACTGGCCCAGAAGTGGCCCTACCCACAGTGGGCTTGGATCTCTCACATCAATCACTAATTAAGGAAGTTCCCTGTAGGCTTGCCTACAGCCCCATTTACAGAGCCATGTTCTCAGTTGAGGTTCCCTCCCCTTGGATGACTGTAGCTTGTGTCCAGTTGACATAAAACTAGCTGACACACACATCCCCCTTTAACAATTTTCATTCTGCTCCTCCATCCACCATCTGCTTCAACTGAATTTTGTCATTCATTCATTCACTCACTCACTCACTCACTCATTCATTCATTCATGTGCCGAGGAGACTTTGACACTGAGTGTAAACAGGAAATAGACAGAACAATGCTGTCTCTGGCCTCAAGAAAATAGATCTTTTTGAGACCAATCCATGGGGAGCTGCACCCAAACCAAAAACTTTCACATACCAAGGTCTGCAAAAGTGTGTCTACAACGTGGAGAGTAAGCATGCTCTAGATACATGGTTTCCACTTCCTTCTGGTCACCAAGGATGTGAAGAAAACTTACTGAACTGAAACTTAGTTACTATTACTCTTTGGAGACAAAAGTCCATGAAGCCTTTCCTCGGAATAGCTGGATACAATTGAGGTCCTGGAATGGGTTTGAAATGAGCAACATCCCCAAGGGTCAGGATCCACTATGCCCTTCCACCAATGCATAAGTCTGATAAGTGCAATTCATTCCCCTAGCCAGACTGCAGTCATGTCAATGTCTTACCTTACCTTGGAACTTGCCGCCCTACAGCGAAAAGCTCTGACACAGGAGATGTCCAGCTGCGCTGGTGGTCAATTTTGATAGCAACTGAAACATTCAACTAGCAACAAGCAGAATATTTAATAGCCTCTAAGAGTGTGTGAGTGGAGGGCGTGGCTCCCCTTCAATGTAACATTATTTCAGAGTGAGTGAGTGAGTGTGTGTGTGTGTGTGTGTGTGTGTGTGTGTGTGTGTGTGTGTGTGCTTGTGCATTTGGAGGCCAGAGGTAGATGTCAGGGGTGTGTCTTCCACAGTTATGCGCCTTATTTTTGACACAGGATTTCTCACTGAACTTGGTGTTCTGTGATTTGCCTTGGCTATTCAGTGAGCCACCATTATCTTCATGATTCCACCCTCCCCCACACCCCCACCCCCCTGTGCTGGGATTAAAGAATCAAGCTGAAGTGTCAGCCTCTTTTTCTCTATGTTGGTACTAGGGATCTGAACTCAGGAAGAAACTCACACTTGTGCAACAAGCACTTTTTACTGACAGACTCATCTTCCCAGCCCTCATTTCATTTGTGATGATACCAAAGTTTTCATTTTTTTTTAATTTAAAGAAATAGAGAGAGCATTTGATAGTAACAAAGAAGGCACTCACTTACTGTCCCTCAATGTGTGTGTGTGTGTGTGTAAAAGAAAAACATCATTTCTAAATTGCGTATCTTGGTTTGCAAAGCCCAAGAAATTAGGTTGAAACTGTCCACTCCATGTTTTGTTTCTCTGCCTTTGCCTATGACCTAATTTGGCTCTTTTAGCAAGAGCGTGGCACAGAGCCAACCACAGTGGTAAGTCTGGGTTTGCTCGCAATAGAGATGTCATCCCTGCTTTTTCCTCTATGGGTCTGTCACTTAATGCATCTTGATGAAGAAGTTAAAATGTGAGAAAATGCATGTCCCTTGGGACTTTCTATCATTGCTGTCCTGGTGACTGCTCTAGGGCTTCCTTTCCACAGACTGCCAACTGTCAGCCACGCTATGCCTACCTAGGCGTACAGAGGAACTGTTGGCCAATCACACTGAAGATCTTAGCTGTGACCATCTGTTCTCAGACATGTATGCAACTCTAAACAGATCTTTTTTTTTTTTTAATAGCCATTTGAAACTTCTGACACAGCACTAGTTTCTAGGCAAGCCTTCTAAAGTCTAATATGGAGAAGACTGCTGACAACTAACTGGTACTGTGTGATCACCCACAGGACAAAGATGGCAGGCATTGCTACTGAGGTGGTCATCTCGATCTTCCTGATTTGCTCTGGTCCACAGATGGTTTCCGTAAACATAGGCCTTAGTTGTATGAAATACAGGACATCATTCAAAGCGACCCACGGTGGGTAGCTGCCAGGCCAACCCCATGCTTCCAAATTCACACGGCTAGTTGGGGTGCCCTTCTCGTAAACCCATGCTTTGCAACTGTACCTTTCTCTCCGGAACCCAGCTGAGTCACCTCATGCAGGAAACCACTGTACAACTTGGTTTAGAATTGACAGGTAACACAATCATTCAGATCAGCATCCAGCATCCTAATTTGTAAGCCATTCTAAATGAAATCCTCCACTAGCAGATTCCAACAGGGCGGGGGAGGGGGGAGAGATTGGTGGAGGTACGGGAGTCCCCTACCTACATTTTGGCCTCTATGCTATCTGTCTCCTGTCCAAAAGCAAGTCACCTTTTTTCCTGCCTCTTCACCTCTCCAACCGGAAAGTGCTACCTACCCCTCGCCCAGAGATTGGTTCCTAGAAACCTTTATTCATTAGGGGAAGGTACACAGGAAGTCATCTGAGTACTTAATTCACTCCTTGTCCTAGGCAGTCCCTCTTGGGAAAGCGGAATTAACATCAAAATACAGACAGCAGGGCTGTCCACTGCAGGCCTCCACAGAGGCAAGCTCCCAGAGCTTGCCTGACTTCTCCATCCCTCAGGGTTTAGCACAGTGCCTGAAGGAGAAGCTGAGACTTTGAGAAGTCCAGTAGCAACGTTTCCGTAAACCTGAAGGTAATGCGTCAGCAAACAGTCCACCAACATGTGGTCCAAGATAAGCAATAATTAGGATATCATTGTCTGTGGCCATTTATAGGGTTACAAGTCCTTAACATATCAACTGGGGCCAGCGAGATAGCTAAATGGGTAAAGGAACTTAGCCATCCCAACCTGTGGCAAATAAATACTCATGTATGAGCCTCTCTCTCTCTCTCTCTCTCTCTCTCTCTCTCTCTCTCTCTCTCTCTCTCTCTCATACACACACACACACACACACATCAATAATTTAAAATTTTAAAATAACATAGTTTGAAGGACAGATCTGGAAGAGAAACTTAGGGATTCTCTGAATTCCTTACTTTACAGAAGGAAGCACTGAGGCGCAGGAGGGTAAAAAGTCATTTTCTCCCAGATAGTTCCGTGGTTTGTAGATGGAATGCCTCTTTAGAAAGGAGAAAGTTTTTCTCCTTCAGTTCTGCTCAGGTAAGCCACCATAGGTGAGAGAATTAGAGCAACCTTGTGGTTGGTTCCTCTTCTATAGTGGAAAACCCAGAAGAAGCAGAAGGAACCCCATACCCAACTTAACCAATAGTATAGTGACCAGGGTTTGCTATTCTCTGTTAAAATGTGGACCATCTCCTCCTCCTCCTCCTCCTCCTCCTCCTCCTCCTCCTCCTCCTCCCTCCCCTCCTCCTCTCCCTCCTCCTCCTCTCCCTCTTCCTCTCCTCTTCCTCCTCTTCTCCCTCCTCCTCCTCTTCTTCTTCCTCTTCCTCCTTCTCTTCTTCCTCCTCTTCCTCCTCCTTTCCTCCTCTTCCTCTTCCTCCTCCTCTCTTGTTTCCTCCTCCTTTTCCTCCTACACCATTTCTTTATGATTGAGACACATTTTCGCTGTATAACCAAAGCTAATCTAGATCTCGCTGTATCACAGACTATATCAAACGTGTCATCCTCCTGCCTCAGTATTGTGAACTGATCTCATGATTACAAGCATGCTGTACTATGCTGGACTTAATTCTCATCTCCTAAGATTTCTCATCTCCTATCTTACCTCTCTTGAGTGATTTAAAAAAAAACACTCTTTGTCTCGTTCTCCATCTCTCCAGTCATAAAAACCGAGTCCTGGATGTCCTTTTGCAGATGCAGCCAGACTAAGGAAGGAGGAACCAATGGGGGCTACACTTCAGGTCCTGGATGTCATATTTTACCTGGGTACATTCAGCACATGGAGCTCTGTTCACCCAGCTGGATCGTCCCCCGGAGTCTTGGGGACACATTTGCAGGTTCCTTCATGAATGGGCAGAGTGGTGGGCATTTCTGGTGGGCAAGAATGGCAGGTTCAATCAAATCAGCCTTGCCTCTGATGGCAAGTCCCCGTGGAGAGACAGAAATTCATTTTGAATGGACTCTGGGGCTTCTAAAAATGAGAAAGGCATGAGTTCTTTTCATGCTGTCTCCACAGTTGTATAGGAAGCAGTGAGGGAAAGTCTTTTGTTATTGTTGTTCCTGACTCTAAGCTTCCAACTGGCACTGTCCTCCGGACCCCTCTGCTTCCTTTCTACACTTTCCTTTCTTTCTTTTTTTTTTTTTCAGTTTTATGGCTCAAGTTCAAGGGTTTCTCATCCTTTCTCAACCATATCACTATAACCATTCATTCCCCTTGTTAATTTAGCTCTGTAAGTTCAAGCTAGCCATCAAATTTCAAATCATACCTCAAAAGGGAAAGTTAACATACATCATAGAACCTTAAGGATGATTTTAAGTAACCAAAATTCCGATATTTCTACATTTAGTCCTGTGGGTTTGTAATAGAGACACTATGACAAAAATCACTGTGTTACTCCACTGTTGAAGTTAGCATTCTTATGGGCCAGCCATCTCGGAACAATTTGCGGTGCATGAACCTTTGAGAGGGACTTCAAATTCAGCTGTCACACTCTACAGGTGAAGGGTCTTTTAAGGACTGATTGCAAACAGTTGACACACAGGGGAAAGTAGAAAATTGTATCCAAGAAGTAAGTCCTGGCCACAGGTGCACTGGTGGAGGGACATTCAGAGTGAAGACAGATGGAAAACCAACGGAATTTGGTTCCTTTACAGAAGGAAGCACTGAGGCTTCCTCTTTAGAGAGGAGTAGTCAAGAAAAGTCACCAAGATATTTCCACTCAGAGAGAGGAGAGATAGGGAGAGAATCATGCCCTGGGGAAGAGGAGAGGAGATGGTAGAGGATGAGTTATTTTTTAACACAGGGCTTATGGATTCAACCCAAGTCTTCATGCCTATGTGACAAGGATTCCACAGATGAAGCTATCCTCTCAGCTCCTTCCTTGCCATGATCTCCACTTTCTTGATTTTAGATACAATATACTTTGTATTACCATAAGTCTGGACTAGAACTCTGGACCCATTTGGATTCTGCGCTAGCGGGAGATCCCAGTACATGTGAACGGGGTGGGGTGATTCGTGGAGGGTATATGTGTGCTCCCCTCTGATGGGCAGTCTCATTGAGTTACATTTACACAACACACATCCAAAGAGAAGATAATTAAAAATGTCAAGAGAAGATTTTGAGGCAGCTTAGGGACCTTCTAAAGGTGGGGGTCTGTGCGGCTGTAGGGGGATGCGTGTGTTTCACATACTCTCCCTAACTGGATTGGTGTAAAACAACATAAGAAAGACCCCAGTTAGCACTCAGATGAATAAATTCAGATTATGGTCCTTAGCCACTTCTCAACCAGGACGTATTTATCATGCCTGAGGGCTCTTTAGGTATCCAGTTGATGGCAAGAACAACTCACAGAGAGAGCCTGAAGAAAGCTTCCTGCTTTTCAAAGATCCCTTTCAGGCCTACCGTATCATAAGAAGCACCAATCTAAGCAAGTGCACTTTAAAAATAAGAGTCTAGCTATGGTCATAACATTTCAGTCTTTAACTGAGGAAAATTATGACCATAGTGTGGTTGTACAATAATAACCAGAGTGTGCACTGACAGCCAATAACAGCCAACTTCAAGTCGGGACACACATTTGACAAAAGGTCTTTTCAGAATCCCTAAGTGCTAGGTATGGTTTTATGAGCTGGAAAGTTGGAGCTAAGCTCACAAAGGCCTTTCCACCTTTCTGTACAGCTCCCCTCTTCTCAGTGGGAATTATTCTAATTATAAAGGAAAGACATTCTATATGACATCAGTAGTGGTTAAGAACCTAGACTTCACCATCATGATGTAGCAAATGCTAATGAGAATAATATTTTAAAATTTAAGGCAGTTTTTTTCTTTTAACCATGTATAGAAATAAGACATTTTCCCCATATGTAACTTGTGAATTTTCTTGACCTTAAATGGAGATCGTCCCTTCCAGGTCCTGCTCTTGATGTTGGAGGCGATGGTTTTGTGCCTTGGAGCTTGAGGTCTTTGTCGCCCGCTTATTCTTCTGTAACTTGAGGTCAGCCCTAATACATAGAAATATAATGGGTTGTGGCTAAGAGAATGGTTTATTCAGCCAAGTGCTTGCTGCACAAACATGATGACCTAGGTCTGATTCCCAGAGCCCATGTCAATCAGACAAACAAACTACGAGGGTATTCCGGAAGCTCATTGCTGATGACGGTAAGACACTGGGCTCTGGGTTCCGAAAGGGTAAGAAGAGTGCTGACAGAAAACGTTCTCTTGTAACTCACGGCCAAGGTGAGGAGTCTGGAGTGGAAGAAAAGAAGGGACCCGAGTTGAGTTGACATTGGGTCCCTCCCTCCTTTTGCACCCCTTTCCTGACCCCAACATACAGTATTATTGGAATCAGAAACATCATTACAAGCAGACCAGGGAGGGCACTGGGAACGTGTTTGCATTGCTCGAGAGCTAAGGATTTGGAAGCCTAAATTCTAGGCTTCACGGAGGGGAAGGCAAGCTCATCATGTAACCGCATCCAATTTCCATTGGAAAATTACTTTGCACACAGAGCCCCTAAGCCTGCCTGGCTTCCTTTGCAACCATCAGATTCCCCCGACTTGCGGTCCCTGGCTTAGGAGAGAACTGAGCGATACAGGGAGAGCAAGGGTGTAGATAAAACCATGTTCTGTTTGCAGTTCAGAGGAAAACTGGAGCAGAGATAAAATAGCAGGGTGCTGGCTAGAGAAATGTATTTGAATATTGCACGATTCCAAAACACTTCTCGGTGAGACCTTCCATAGGATAATCGATAATTCAGTCCAATCAGTGTGTTAGCTTGGGCAGATGACATTTATTTTAATGGGCACTGTGGGTTGAAGGGAATGAAATCTTACTTAAGATGTCCTGTTTCTCTCCCCGCTTTTCTTAGGAATGCCTTTCCTTTTCCTGTTTTCTGTAATTGTATGGTGTTTCCAGGTGCCTTATTTTGTCTATGTTCTATAAATTTAAGAAGTCAAAAGAGAAATATTCTTTGTCCAGGATCTTACCTGTTTTCCAGTCTGTCTCTACCAAGACTTGGCTTTGAGGTATGTGTGTGTGTGTGTGTGTGTGTGTGTGTGTACACATGCATATGTAGCAGGTAGAGGCCAGGGGTCAATGTCAAGTGTTTTTCTGTATTGCTTTGTACCTTGCTTTTTGAGACGGGATGCCTCAGTGAATCGAGAGGTATCTGGATTAGAATCTAGTGTATCTCCCTGACTCCAGTTCCAGGAACACTGTGATGCATGAACCACCACTGTGCCCAGCTTTTTACACGAGTGCTTGGAACCAAACTTAATACCTTATGCTCGCACAGCACACACTACCCATGGAGCCATTTTCCCAGCCTTCTTCCATTTGTCTCTTGCAAAATATGGTTGCCTTAGATACCCTGTTAGGTTTTAAAGGATCTGAGGTTGCTGGCATAATGCATACAATGTGTTGCTGCCACATTCTGTCAACCTCTGCAAGCATTTCTCCCATCCTATCTGTGTTCTTTCAGACCGCACTGAACTAATTGACGGGGAGCCCAAGTCTGGCCCTTTTTTTTTTTTATGAATAAAGTTTTATTGAACCTCATGCTCTCCCCCCCCCGCCCCCCACTGTATTGTCTGAGGTTGCTTTTAGATGTGACAGAAGAGTTCACAGGGCCCACTGTCTGATCCACAAAGCCTCTACCTGACTCTCTGGATGTTAGCAGAAGAAAACAGCTGAACTGAGTGTATGTTCATGTCCTCTCTTGCTCTCTACACCTACATTAGAATTTAAATGAAGATAGAACTTTTAGTGTGGAGAGGTGGGGAATAATCATGTCAAACAGACCAGAGATTTGATCCTGCCTGTCACTTCTTGGAGAACTAGTTGACTTGGTTAGAATCCTAGTGCCTTCATTCATAAAATGGGAACAGCACTAATAGGCTGTTAGAACGGCTCAGAAAATGATCAGAAATAAGCTCTGAAAGGGACACCACATAGTGGAAATGGGTTTCCCAAAAGGCACTGTAAACTAAGTGGCATAGTAAATTACCCTTGCCTTTCCTTATTCATAGCCCTCCTGTGAGCCTAGGAGATACTCAAGTAAAGGGTTGTCCTTGGTCACTTCCCAGAGCAGTCAGAAGAAAAGGGAAGTGCTGTTATTGGGGACTTCATGGTGAACAGCTTGTCACAGGGCCTATGGCTACTCCTCCATAGACTGTCAAGAGCCAGCCTGCTCTTCCAATAGGCACTTCCAATAGTTAGGGTCTAAAGATACAGGTTTACGTTTCAACAAAGGGGGTTCTCCAGTTATACAATCTCACATTATTGACGTCGGTTCACTTGTCTAGTGAACATCATTTTCTTTTCTTTTCTTTTTATTCAGCAGATGAGAGTGCCAGAAAGAACAGCACCTTTCCTGGAGCCTTCTGCAGGCTGATGAATCGATTACCATTTCAGTGATCATGGAGAGGTTGGGATATTGCAGACCCGGAAGCTAATTGCCATTTGTCATATGCTGTCTTTCCTACTTCTGTGGCTGACTGTGCCTTCATGAATTACAGGTAAAACTTCGAGAGGGAGTAACAGACTGATAGTTGTCACCAACCAAAAGGCTAAACGCATTGTCAGTTAGCACCTGATCTACTGCCGAGACTCCTGACTTTTAATCTGCCTACCTAATGCTTCTACCAGTGCAGTAGAATAGCGTCTTAACTTATGACTCCTTTCTTTTCTCTGTTGCTATAATGGCTTCCTTCCATTGCTTTCCTGTTGGAGCATGGAGTTTGGGGTAACATAATGCTGTGTTCTCTGGCTACCCTCACGCATATGTGGCTCCAGAATAAATTATCTCATCCTCTCTGCAGTAAGAATTGTGCTTTTTTTTTCTTTTTCAACTATACCATTTGCCTTTTCCTGAAGAAGCGGGAGGAGATAAAGGCTGTGGTTGCATGCACGATGTCTGCATAAGGCTAAGCCAGTAAATATTCTAGCACGGAGTAGGAAGCGGCTTGTGAGTCCCCAGCCATAACTGTGGAGCTGCAGGCCATTGGTGGCTTGGGATAGAGAGGAGTCAGTTTTCCTTTCGGATGTGGCTATTGATACTATGCAGAATGTGACTACGGTGTTGACCGCACTCCCATGTTTGGCCCCACACAGGACATTTTATGGGCAGCACAAATTGAAGTTGACAGGGTTTTTGTTTTGTTTTGTTTTGTTTTCAGAGGACATGATGTGGAAGGGTTTAGGGTGGTGGGTTTAGATCTGCAAAGAGGTAAGCAAGGGGTCGGGTGAACATGAGTAGAACATATTATCCAAAATTCTCAAGGTTTAACAAAAATATTGTATCTTTTAAAAAAATCAGCTTTTACTTCCATTTTTTCTTGACCCAAGCAAAATGGAGCTGGCAAATGTATTTCCGTGAATTAATTTCGTTTGTCTGCTTTAAATAAAATCCCTTCTGAACAGATCAGGACAAATACTGGGCTCTGCTACTTAAGGAATTGGATTCTAACACTTACGTAGCAAGAGTCTGTCATCTTGCTTCTAGAGTCTATGGAAAAATAAACAACGGGATTCAGTTGGCGATTTTCATGTTTTTTTAAAGTTATCTTTTTTATTGAACCATTAAAGAAGGCAGCAGAGAACTGGCACAAGGGGCTAATGTTGACTCAAGTCCCAATGTGATTTTACAGCTGGTTAGCAGCGTCCAGTGTGCTTTGCCAAAGACGTTCTCAGGATGCATCTCAGTGGCAGCGAGACCGTTAGTGAATAGGGATACTCCTCCTCGGTTGCCCCGGCAGAGGTGAGAAAGGTGTATGTGGAAAAACTCTGCCTAAGTGAAGGTGCTCTTACGTCCATTTCGCTTCAAGACTAATTTTTCAGAAATAGACCCTGTGTAGTCATTGTTATAGACACACAGGGCTTAATACTATAATATCTAATATTTTATGCAGAAACAATATACAGCAAATATTTACAGAGTGAATGTATGATCACAAACATCTCTGTGTTTATTTATTGCTTCCTGAAACAAAATATAGAGCCGAACAAACACCGCATCTTCTTACCGCGATTGCAAGGGGATAGTAAGCATTTGAGAAAGCTCTGAGTATTTCATGGGGAAGGATGCCCAGAGAGGTTGTTTCTACTTCCTGGCTTAGGGGTGTGTGCTTTTCTCTAAGCGTCAGATTTCCTCCACACAGGTTTGGTTTTTCACACCACAATGTATTTTAGAATCTTCCCTGTATTCCCCACTTCTTTTTGCCACATTCTTTAATCTCCCTCCTGCTTGTATATCCAATCTCCCTTTTGACCAGAGGTTAAGCAGCAGCGCACCACGTCTCATTTTAAGATGCCTCTCCAGGACTAAAAGGTACAGGAAACTGTTCCACAGCCACGACGGCCCCTGCCACACTGTGCTCGCTACCTCAGGCGCAAGCATTTGCAACTGTAGAACTACAGCTCGGCACTCGTCTGTGAGATTAGACTGTAAACTCCAGGAGACCAGGGGCCCCATCCTTGTCCTCTGTTAGCAAGATCGCCACACAGCAGTGCGCGGGTGATCTGCAAGTTTCTGCTGGTGGGAGTTGAGGAGTGAATTGTTTTGAACTCAGTCATGTGGAAATCTCTCCTAATGCGACTGTGTTCAGAGAAGGGGACTTTAGGAGTATCAGTGGGGCTAATAATAACAAAAGGGGTGATCTGATAGGATTAGTGTCCAGGCAGGATTCTCTGTCTGTCTATCTGACTGACTGACTGACTGACTGACTGTTTCCTCCTCGCCTCCACACACAGAAAGAAGGGCCAGAAACAGGTTCACATAAGGACTCAGTGGAGAGAAAGTGGTCATCTTCAAGCTTAGGTGACTGACTGCCTTAGCGGAAAACAGCTGTCTGACAACCTGGTCTTGCAGTCTCCAGAACTATAAGATATTAAGGTGCGATTGAAGCTATTGAGTCTAGGGTAGGTCTGCATGCCAACTCAAGAGAGTGGATGTAGTTGGTTAATAATTAGTTGGCAATTATAAAAGTTCATTGTGAATAAAATTATTTTATAAATATAATCATCGTTAATCCTAACAACCCCAGAAACAGTAAAGTTTAATAGACTTGCCTAAATCTTACATATAGCAAACGGTAACTCAAATTACTCAGAGAATTTAAGTTATGAGAATTTAGAATTTCCAAGGAAAAGATAACCAAAAAGATAGCTGGGAATAGAATTAATAAATCAGCAGGATAGAACAAATGGCTTATGTGTATGTTGAAAGGTGTTTAACTTCACTAAAAACACACAGAGAACACCCACGTGTGTGTGTGTCTATGTGGTGTGTGTGTGTGTGTGTCTGTGTGTGGTGTGTCTGTGTGTGTGTGTGTGTCTGTGTGCATGGTGGTGTGTGTGTGGTATGTATATGTGTGTGTATATGTGTGTGTATGAGTGTGTTGGTAGTGGTGTGTGTGTGTGTGGTGTATGTGTGTGTGTGTGTGTGTGTGGGGGGTGTGTGTGTGTGTGTGTGTGTGTGTGGTGTATCTGTGTGTGTGTGTGTGTGTGTGGTGTGTGTGTGTGTGTGTGTGTGTGTGTGGTGTCTGTGTGTGTGTGTGTTTTTGTGTGTACATATATGTATGTGTATGTATATCTCTGTGCGTGTGTAAGTGTGTGTATATGTGTGTATTTCTACATTCATATGTGGGTGTGTGTGTGTGTGTCTGTGTGTGTGTGTGTCTGTGTGTGTGTGTGTGTGTCTGTGTGTGTGTCTCTGTGTGTGTGTGTGTGTCTGTGTGTGTGTCTCTGTGTGTGTGTGTGTGTGTGTGTGTGTGTGTGTGTGTGTGTGTGTTTGGTGTGTGTGTGTGTGTCTGTGTGTGTGTCTGTGTGTGTGTGTGTGTATGTGTGTGTGTGTGTGTGTGTGTGTGTGTGGGTGGAAACTGGGGTGGCTCAGTGGATGCTGGGGCTTGCCACCAAGTCTATCTGTTCTATCTCCAAGATGGGAACCACATGGTGGAAGGGGGAAACTGACTCCACTGTGCTGCCCTTTGACCTCTATACATTTGTCATGGCACATATGCATCCACACAGTGCTCACATACATGCAAACACACACATGCAAACACACAGACATACACACAAACAAAACTAAATAGATGTCCTTAAAGGGTTTACTAGAGTATATTTATTGTGCACACTGGAATGTCATGGCATTTTCAAATGTGCCTTGCACTTTGGTCAGATTCCATTACGTGTCCTTCCCCACATGCCCACTCCTCTTTTCTCTTTTTCCCCTCCTACTTTCATCACACACACATGCACACATGTACACATACACACCCATGCTCACTCACACCTCACAGATGTGTCTGTGTAATTCACGTTTGCACACATGGTAGAAAACTTACAGCATTTGTGTTTCTGTGCCTGGTTTGTTCATGAAATTAGAAGGCTTCTCCATTTCCTAAAAGACAACAGAATATAGAGACAGCTCACAGAATAAGAGTGAATAGGTGTATACTGGACAGAGGACCATACTCAGAATATACAGAGAACTCAAAAAAACCAAATACTACAAAAAGCAAACAGTGCATTTAATCGGTGGATTTTAAAAGTGAGCAGACACTGCGCAAAGAGTAAAGTATAAATGGCCAATTGATAATTTAGAAAATAGAGGACTCTCTACTGAGCTGTTCACAGAGAATGAGAGATGTCTGCCTTGTTTTCATACCTTCACTCTCAGTTTACTCCATTGTTAGCACAGTACATTAAATATTAATACACAGTTGTCTTCCTACAACCTGGTTGCTATATACAGAGTGACTTGTAAATAGCACACTTATTTCCACAGTTGTGGAGGCTAAAACTCTAGAAGAGACATGCCGGGAGATTTGGAGACTGGTGATGGGCATGTTGGGGTCATAAATGGCATCTTACTGTATTTCCTCACAGTGCAAGGGATGGAGACGTTCCCCTGCCTCATCAGGAGAGCAGGAACCTTATTCAAAAGGGCATCGTCAGCAAGACCTAAGCAATCCCTACAGAGCGCCGTTTTGTACTGTTACTTTTAGGTGAGCACTTGAACATACATGGGGGGAGGCATTGCTATTCAGATCATGGCCATCAGGATTCCAGTTCATTGTTTGAAATACAGACATTTTTATTTATGTGACACATAAACAGAGACCATCGACAGTTCCCCCTGATGGAGAATAGAGTCTTTCATGTATGGTTGGTGATTGTCAACATTTATAAACCACCCAGAGAATAATTTGACAAAGTCTATGAAAAATTAAGCAAGCATACTTTTGACACAGCTTTCAACTTGCATAATTTACTTCGAAACTACACTGAAGCAGCCGCATAAATATGTTCTTGCAGGAATAGTTCCTTTACCGTCATTTGTGAAACAACAAAAACAAAATGTAAGCTACTTACATAGCATATATGTCTACTAAAATCTGCACAGATGCCCCTTCCCCAACAACCATTAATTGACAGTAGTCCTCAGGAGGAAGGGTCTCACTGGCCTTTCTGTCAGCCATGTTGGAATGTTTAGGGGGGGTCCAGTGTGTTTGTGAGTGCAATGGTTTTGTCATGTCCACAAGGTATCTTTTTATTGTTTATCTCCCCTTTCTCTGGTTTTATATTCCTTTTTTAAAACTTATTTTAAGTGTGTGTGTATGTGTTTGTGTGCATATGTGCTTATGTGTGTGTTTGTGTGTGCATGTGTATGTGTTTGTGTGTGTGCATGTGTGTATGTGTGTTTGTATGTATGTGTATATGTGTTTTTGTGTGTATGTATGTGTGCGCGCATATGTATGTGTACATATGTGTGTGTGAGTGTGTGCATGTGTGTGTTTGTGTGTGTATGTATGTGCATGCATATGTGTATATATGTGTGTGTTTGTGTGTATGTGCGTATGTATATGTGTGTGTATGTGTTTGTGTATATGTGTGTATATGTGTTTTTGTGTATATGTATGTGTGTATGTATATGTGTGTGCATGTGTGTTTGTGTATTTGTGTGTGTATGTATGTGTGTGCCTGTGTGTACATGTGTGTGTGAGTGTGTGTGTGTGTGTGTGTGTGTGTGTGTGTGTGTGCTTGTGCTCCCGCAGACACCTGCAGGATGAGAGATGTCGACTCCCCCTGAAGCTGGAGTTACAGGCAATTGTGAGCCACCTGACATGGGAGCTGAGAATGAACTCCTCTGGAATGCAGCACACACCCTTAATGGTTGGGGCATTTTTCCAGCCTCTGACAATCTCTGGCTCTCCTCTTCTGTGATGTTCTCTCAGCCTGGAAGTGGGTGACAGCTGGCCCGTTTAGGACTGAGCATGTCACTATCATGTATTTGATGAACTTTGGCTGGTCATGGAGTTCTGCTTTGCCTGCTTCCCTTGGCACTGACAAGGTTCTCCGATGGCAGCTGCTTATGGCACCAATTTGCGGATACAAACATCAGGGCTTCAAAAGCATTGTCACAGCATGACTGTTTAGCAAAATAAATAGTAATGGATCTCATCTAGAGCCTATGGCTTCTCCGGCCACATACTCGGGCACAGGTTTATAGAACTGGGCATAAGTTCTCTCCTGTGAAGTGGTCCTCAGGCCCAGTCAGAGAGTTATCCCTATCATAATCAAGACACTATTTCATTATGAAATTATGAAATAAAAAATTAAAAATAATGAAACTGACAAAAGAAACCACATAAATAACATTCATCCTTAGGCCCACACAAAGATAAGAGTCTGTGTTTAGCTCTCTTTTCAAGGGTAAAATATGACGTCTATGCTGACGTTAAATAAGGAAGACAAGTAACCAAACAAAATATATAGTATAGTTGTATTTGGCTTGGAGACAGTGAGGCTCCTCCCCGCCCGAGGATGACAGAAATCAGTGTTTGTGGGGGAAGGGCATCTACACATACTTCAGTAGACACAAAAGGTTAGGATTTTAAAGCCAGCCTTGGCTATAGAATGAGTTCAAGGCTAGCCCAGGCTACAGAACATCCTGTCCATAAAGAACAAAGACAAAAACAAAAGCTCTGTACCAAAGTGGCACACTCTCCTATACGTCCCTGGATTACGACATATTACTATTATAATACACAGGGCTACTGGACTAATGAGGTTGGTGCAAGGCCTGGAACATTCCATCAGCAACACACCAAAACTCATTGTAGGCGTTTAATGAAAAAGAGGGCGCACACTACATGTGTCTCGTGGATGCGTGTCCTGGCTAAGGTTTTGTCAAGTTGGCAAGAGGGGAACCTCAGTTGAGAAAATGCCCCTTCACATTCATCTGTGGGCAAGCCCGGAGTGCATTGTCTTGACTGATAACTGGAGTGAGCAGGCCCACCCCATTGCGGGTGCTGCCACGCCTGGCCAGGTTGTCCTGAGTGAGTTATGAGGAGCAAGCCAGTGAGCAGCACTCCTCCACGGCTGGCTCTGGTTCCGTCCCCACTTTCTCAGAGTTCCTGCCCCCACTTCCCTTGGGGATGGAGTGTGACTTGAGAGTTGTGACTTAAACTGAAGTAAAAAAACCCTTCAAAAGGTTGTGCTTAGTCATCATGTTTTGTCACAGTAGTGGCCACCCTGAAACAGACAAATGCTGCAATGAATTTGGAAAGTACCTAAGTCTATGAAAAGAGCAGCTGCCCCCATCCCCCATCCCCCCCACTCCTCCACTCCCCCACTTCCTCACTCCTCCCCAACTTCCCCCAACCCCCCCTCCCCACCCCAGTCTTCCAGTGAATCACTGGGGAGTTATTCAAGACAGGAGGTAAGGATGGGACACCTGCAGTGACTGTGACTCACTTCTGAGGCCCTAAGGTCCTTGGCTGTCATTTGAGGTGGCCTTGGCTACATCACCGGCTTTCTAAGCTGCTTGGTTCAGCTGGGGTGTCAAGGGCTTCTACAGACGAAATGGTGTGTGAAAAATAGAAAACTCGTGTTCTCCTTAGATTGTCCCCAATCTCTCACTCCAAACAGAACATGTCTGCATTTTGGAAAACATTATAGCAGAAAACGGCTGCACATTATCGATACACGCAGAAAAGGGGCAGCCAGGATCTGTGCAGCCATGTTTGTGATTACCCTAGACAAAGCCTGGTGCCGCAGGAACGGATGGGCAGCCATCATTGTGGCTGCATAAAGAGAATTGGGACTGCTCACGTCTCGCCAGCAGAGTCTCCGAGGACGAGGGACCCACATCCATTTGCTGGAGCAGGGCCCCTAGGATCCTCTCTCGGACCCTACTTTCAGGGATGGGCCAGCCCATTGAGCTGCCACAGGGCAGGCCCACAGAAGGGCCGTTGAGAGTTAACCCAAGCCTGATTACTCGGAGACAGATGTGCGCCCGGAGGCTGCAGAAAGCAAGTGGTGGTTATGTAAGTGGACTTTTATAGCAGAGGCAAGGTAAACGCTTCAGCCCAAAGGTTATTACATTATCCCAGAAGAAACAGTCACTGTGAGTATTGGAAAAGACTCTCAGTCCGCAATTCAAATAATCCTCTTTAAGGGTTTGTTTCAAACCACAAGCCACTAATGGTCCCCTATAGGAGCATTACAGAGTCTCTCATACGAGGTCAGCCTATGCCTTCCCTAGGGATACCATTCCTGGCCAAGCGCTGTTTATCCTGCAGTTTCCGAATTCCACTTTTGTTTCCCTGAAGTCTATTCTCTCCACGGGAGCAGTCCGGGGTTCTCTTAAAGATGGGAATCTAATTGTATTCATTGCCTATTGTCCCTTCCGGTTGTTCCCCTAATAACCGTCCTGCCCTTTAAAAGACCTGTCTGATTCTCAGTGATCATTCCTAACCTGTGTGTTCTTTTCTTGTCTGTGTAGCTCCTAGGCATATGTGAGAGGGGGAGGGGAATGGGGAGAGAGAGAGGGAGGTGGGCAAGAGGACAGAGCAGAACAAGAAGGCTAGAGAGAGAGGAGGGCCAAGCAGCCCTTTTCATATTGAGTCAGGAACACCTGGCTGTTGCCAGGTAACTGTGGGGCGGAGCCTAGACAAAATGCTTACAATGTTATTCTCCACTTCCCTTCTCGCCTCCCCTCTCCTCCCATTCCCTCTATTTTATCTTCTCTTATTTTGTCTGTCCCTCTATCTCAACACCCCACCCCCACCCTAATTGCCTTCTCTCTTCCCATTCCCTTCTCCACCCACTCCCTGTTTTTCTTCATTTTATGAAACAAGTCCTCCGACGTAGCCCCTGCCGGTGGTGCAGAGCCCACCATATACCTCAAGCTGCCCTTGAAATCTCCTGCTTTTAGCCTCTGAGTGCCGAGATTACAGGATACAGAGCACCATCAAGAATGGCTTTCTGACACTTGCACACGATGCCTTTTACCCTCGGGCTGTTCCTTCCCCTGGTCTATTCCTGTGTGCCTTCTGCTGGCAGACTGTTCGCCCCACCTCTCCACGTTAACTTACCCGGTTTGATCGCCCACTCCAGACTGTCTGCTTCTAATAAGAATCACCTCTTTGTTTAATTGCTTTCTTTATGATTCTTCCCGTTCTATCACCCTCCTCCACTCAAAGGAAAGTTTCGGGGAAACTGGGACCTCATCTGCTTTGCTGAATGCTGCATCCCCAGCGTGCAACCTCGAGGCCAGCTCGTGGCAAGTGCTCCCCGAACTGTGAGTCAATGGATACATAGGAAAGACAGAATGCTAACCAGATGGTGAACATGGACAACTCAGATAGGAGCATCCCTGGATCTTTTAGTTGATGTTTTTCTGTATTATTCATTTTACCAAAGAATCTGTTGTTTCTGAAGTTCACGGGACAGGCCATGTTAACTGCAACTTGATCCCTCGGGAGAAGGATCTCTGTGAGGATACCTTGTGAAGTCAGCCAGCCTGCATTTCCTCGCTCTGTCCTCCAGGGGGCACTAGAACACCCACAGTCAGTATGAAAGCGATGCTAATTCTTTCCAGACTAGATGACTTGCCCAGGCTCCCTAAAAACGGGGATTACTTAGTCATGCATTTAATAATTGGGGTTTGATATATCAGCCCTGAATTAGTTCAAGATACTGTTCCTGGAAGAGATATGGTAAGAGAAAGAAACTAGTACAAAAACAAAAGCATTTTTCTTTTTTCTTTTTTCTTTTTTTTTTAAAAATGTGACTGTATGGAGACAATAGACGCCACAGCACAAAGCAAGAAAAGAGCGATTGGCCCCATGCCTCTGGCTTATGCTTCTCGGGACAGCTGGGACCAAGTCTAGCTACCTGGCGATCATCAGTAGACACTTTGGCTTCCCTGTGAACTGCCCACAGGGGAGGGTCAAGGCATACGATGTAAGCAGAACCGTGAAGGGGGCGGAGGAGTCCCGTCAACTGGAACAGATGTATATGTTTTCTTAGACTAGCAAGCCATTAAACAATATCTCCAACTTCTTGAATGCAAACTTATCCTGAATTTGGAAGATGCTATGCGTGCCTCGTAAGTATAGCCTCATGGTACACGGAAATCAATGTAATGGAAAAGGAGAGATATCCACCTGCTTGGGGGACCGGTCGTTGTTTTGAAAAAAATCTCAACATTTGTATTGTTAATATTTTTCCTCAGCATGAATAATTTATTTGTGTCTTTATCGTTGTACAACCAAAAGACTGGGGACAGCCCTAAATATTAACAGCAGATTAGTATAACAACAACTTCTGGGTTATCGGCAGTGTTGGAGTGACGGGCACACACTCTAAGTGCAAAGATGTCTTCTGCAACTTCTTAGATTTATTTCATTTTTCTAAACCAGATAAGGGAATATATGCACCCACTATTATCATGTTGCCCGAGATTTGCCCAACACTTACAGTTCGTTACTAGAACTCTTATCCCCCAAGTAACAATGCGCAGAGTGTCTCTTGTCAAGCACAGAACGAACATCTCTCCAGGTGCTCATAATAAACAGAGCGATTGTTTTGCTACGCTGTTCCACAGAGAGGGGACAAAAAACAAGAAAGAGAGGAAGAGATTTCCTTATTCCACCACGACCTCCTTTAGTGCCAACCTGCAGTAAAATAGAACGGAACACAATTGTAAAACTCCAATCCAACCGGATCAGCCCTAGAAAAGGAGCTTAGTAAATTATTCAGCGAGTAAGGATCTTCTCTACATTTTGAAAGGGTTGTCAAATTCTGTTTATGCGAATGCTGTGCTCATGGGAGATTTTGCAAAGTCTGATGCTGTCCTTGGTGCATTCTCAGTGGATAGGCTGACTGAGGGCTTAGGGTTCTCTAACCACCTTCTCACCACTGTGTAACATCTCATTGCCTGGATGTTCTTTTAAGTGTGTGTGTGTGTGTGTGTGTGTGTGTGTGTGTGTGTGTGTGTGTGTAGGGGTGTATAGGGGTGCATATGCACATGTATGTGTTTCAAGATCAGAGAACAACTTCAAATGTTGTTCCACAGACACAATCCACGTTTTTTAGAGGTATGGTGTCTTACCTGCCTAGAACTTGCCAAGTCAGGCAGGGTGGCTGCCGTTAGCCTTCGTGACCTGATCATCGCCATCTCCCTAGCTCTGGAATTGTAACATGTGCCTTCCTGCCTGGTTTATGCCGGTTCTGGGGATCAAGCTCAAGTCTTAGACTAGCAAGGCAACACTGTTACCTGCAGAGGCACCCCAGGCCTTCCTGATGCTCCTTAAGTGTTTGTCTGAAAGCCCTACCCCTGGTCACAGCTGATCCACTGTTGTTTCAGAGGGAGGGGGTGAAACATGAAGATTCGGCTAACACTGTGGTCTGTGATTTGAATTCCTCTGTCTTAGGATGTTATTCTTGATCACATTTTTTTTATCACTATTTGATAATGTTAGAGTTAAGAGACTTTAGACCATTAGCTAATCGGGGTCCCCTGCTGGATTTTTTGAGAGCGTCTCGAAGTGCTGTGGGTAAGAACTCAAAGTGATGAGGATGTCTAAGGAGAGAGATGCTGGGGTGTGAGAAGCTTTTCAATATTGCCGTGAACATTGTGGCCAAACTCATATATAATCCTGATCAGGCAACAGATAAATTATTGCAGGTGTGTGAGGGGGAGGGGTACGGGAGAGGGTGATAGAGGGTGAATAGAATCAGGATGTATTATAGATGTGTACAACATGTCATAATAAATACCTTATTACGTATAGCTAATGTAGAGCAATAAAATGCATCACTCAAAGATAGACATTTACTTGAGCAAACATCTATTAGCATCACCTGTGTGGCAGGCTCCATGATTGATATATGGGTATAGACAGACTCTACTGTGATTGGTGTACAAGGGATGGCGACGACTCGGACACTTCCAACACATAGTTCCCCGGAAGTTTGTCACTGCAGTTTTATTTCCACAAGACAACCTTTGCTCCACAGAGGTGACGATTTGAAGGCGTTTTCGATGATGAGGTGTGTGACGTAATCAGGAACAGCCAATAGAAATTTGAAACATGTGGTTTTAAGTCGGCAACTTTAAAACCTGAACTTTAAAACATGAGGTACCATGAGGTAATCACAATTATCAGGGCGGGGGACTAAGCTAGGCCTCTGAGCGCCACCAAAGCCTGGCACGTGCTACCAAGTTAGCCACACCAGAGGTTTCAGCAACATTCAGGCTGTGAGTGAGGGAGCAGGAACCAGAAATGCTTACCCAACTGCAAGTTGCTCTGTGGTGTGGAATATTTTTTTATGTAGCTAAGAAACATTTTTCAGAATAATTTATTTTTAATTTTTATTTACGTGCATGTGCAGGGCAGATGCTAGTGCATGTGTGTGTGTGGATTCGACCGAGCCAGAGTCACGGGCAATTGCGAGCCGCTCAACAAGCGTGCGGGAAACTGAACTGTGCTTCTCTGGGAGAGCAGTGTGCAGTCTTAACTGCAGAACCATCTCTTCAATCACTTGAAAGATTTAAAATTGTCTGTGTATCCGGGGTAGCAAGGAACATTTTTCTGTACCATGGGCGTCCAACAAGTGCTATTCCTTTGAGGCCCTGTGTGTAAAAGCCAGATTTTATGGCAAGAGATCAGGTATGTCAAAAAAAAATCACCTTAAAGGGTTTTGGTTTTTTTTTTTTTTTTCTGGGAGGTGGGAGGGGAAGCATTTTGCATTCTTGGTCCAGAAGCCCTGGACAATGAAACCAGTCATATCTGCATGCGGTGTGAGGCACTTTCAGGCTGCCGTGTATACCCCTGCTGAACAGGGGTAGCGTGCACCTCATCAAACAAGCCAGGCAGCACGGAAAACACAGACTGTTTTCCTCCCGTAGCTGTTCCCTAGCTGTCGCATTGTGAAACCAGCTTGACTTGTAGAAAGGATCACGTGTTGGTCCTTTTGGCTCCGTGCAGCCGCCATTGAAAGAGCCAAGTGGACTCCCACTCTATCTCATGAGTCATCCTCCTGGCTGCCAGCTCTACTCTGGCGCAGGAGGCCCCTTTTGTTGGAGAACGGGTAGAGATAGAGGAAACATGCCGTTTCTCGTATCTCAGGCCATTTGTAGTATAATTAGAGACATAATGTTTTGACTCAAAATGCGATCAAATCTGACAAGGGTGTCGGTAAGACAGGATAAATATTGATTTTTTAGTGGGATTCCATAGAATCAGAGGTTTAATCATGATAAGCACATCACGTGTCATGTTATGAAATCTGTGCTCCTGTAAGACATTTAGATTATGAAAGCATTCTAGGAATATCCATGGCTTAATATTAAAGATTTGTAAAATGCATGTTCCATATCTAGATAATTTAAAACTAAATATGAAGCTCCATCAGTTATTTGAATGTCTACAGATGGAAAGAGTAAAAGAAATCATATATATATATATATATATATATATATATATATATATATATATATATATATATCTTGAGCATGATGCCAAAAACCATGCATTTGAAGAAATTGTTAATCTGGAAACACGTCGATTTAATTTAAAATGCAACGACCAAGGTCATGTACAAGCTCACTAAGGGTCCTGATATGTCGACAGTCTCCAACTTACCATGGTTTAACACACACACACACACACACACACACACACACACACACACACACGTTATGATAGCATTAAAATAACATATGTGTGGAAGAGAAGGCTCAGAAAGAACAGATACTCTCCACCAAGCCTGCCAGTCTGAGTTTGACCTGGTGATGAACAGAGTAGAAGGCAAAAAGTGCCTTCTGCAAGTTGTCCTTTGATCTCCACACAGGAACACTGCACAGAAGTGCCTACCCCATACGCCCAACACACACAGAAAAATAAAGACCCATGTCTTGTTTTTCTTTAAAAACAAAAACCCAGTAAGATCTAGGTAGCATACCCGTTGCAGCATTTATGAAGATCTCATGTAAAACATAAATATATTCTGGTCAACAGAGCAGAAGTGACAAGTTTATCTCTGATTCTTCCCCAAACTTCTCTGTAGGCTATAAAATGGGGGCATATACACAAATACAAAAAGATGAGTAAAGTAGGAGAAAAACTCCCCAGCAACAGAATTCTTAGAACAGTTGGGGAAGATAAGTGATGGAGCAAAATAAAATAGAAAAAGCTTAAACACAGCAGACAGAATGTGTACATTTGGTACGTACCATTGAACCACAGAGACACGGGGGCTGAAACACCAGACATGTCTGAAGTTACAGGACTTAATTATAACTATAATTATAATTCAGAGTAAGAAGCCTTTAGACAGACCATACCCTTGTTTGTATGATTCTTAGTTCAAAGGTTGTTCCTCCCCACGTCTAATAGAATATTTGCGATATATTGGTGGCTCAGACCCAGCGAGGCTTCTTGAACTTGAAGATACCAAGTAAATTGATTGTATTGAGACAAGAGTTTTGCTTTTAAAAATCTGAGTGTTGACCCTAATATCCTCAAGCCCTGTGCGTGCTCACCATCTCTAGAACTCTACCAAACAGAACTGTACCCCACCAAGGAAGAGACTGGCGACGAGGATTTACCACAGCACTCAGACTTCTGGGGAAGAACAGCTTCCTACATTACAGTCCATACTCACTAAACTGCCTTTCGGATGTGAGTGTAAACATTTAAAAGCGTATCTATTTACCGATATCTACTTTACCTATACACACAGATTCAGAGAATTAGTGCCAATCCATTCTTTTCCAGGAAGGTACTGGATGATATAGCCTACTGACAGAACCAAGCTAAACAAGCAGACGTGTCTCATAAGTGCCAGGTAATCTAACCTCAAGGACACCTACACTGTTGCTATAAAGAGATTTTATTTTTTAGTTAATTGGTGACAGTTACATTGAAACCCATGTAAAACAAAAGCAGGAAGCTATTACCAACTTTAGAGAGGCTAAAATGTTGGAAGAATTAGTTAGTTTTCTAACATATATTGAATAATAAACTAGCAGGCCAACTCTGAATGATACCAGTTATAATTATTTATATATTTATCCCAAAACCTGACATCACATTTAATAGGAATAATTGTGGTACTGATCATGGAGGTGATGACGTGGTGTGTGTGTGTGTGTGGTGTGTGTGTGTGTGTGTGTGTGTGTGTGTGTGTGTGTGTGTTCCATGAACCATGTGTGACACTCAGAAGATAGAATTCAGAAATCTACCACGTGTCTAGCTGATCAAATTCCTGTCTCCAGGCTTTATAGCAGGCACTCACCCACTGAGCCATTTTACTAGCTCCTAATTTGATTTTATTGTGTGTGCATGCGTGTATATGCATACATGTAGGTACCTAGAGCTGGAGTTACAGAAAGTTGTGAGCTAGGAACCAAACCCCAATCCTCTATAAGAGCAGCAAATTCACTCAACCACTGATTTACCTCCCCAGCCTAGAAGTTGATATCTTTGGATATTTCAAGGCAAAGAAATAACGTCTTAATTAAAGACACAGGCCCCATCTGTTGCTTTCCTTTATGCATGTTTACAGCGTTGTATTCTGTTATACTTCTAAAACAATATGACTTGATGGCCACTTAACAGATTACAGTGCATTTAAAGGTAAGAGCCTAGACACAGTTTCTTTAAGTATTGGAAAAAATGCCAAATGAGTTCCTTTCAGTTAAGAACCTAAGCAGGCCACATGCTACTCACTTAGAGTTCAGTCCATAGTTTTAAAAAGGAGAAAGCAAAAAGGAAAAAGACAAAGAAAGAAAGAAAGGAAGGAGGGAAGAGAGAGAGAGAGAAAGAGAGAGAGAGAGAGGAAGGAAGGAAGGAAAAAAGAAAGAAAGAAAGAAAGGAAAGAAAGAAAGAAAGAAAGAAAGAAAGAAAGAAAAAAAGAAAGAAAGAAAGGAAAGAAATTTTTTTGTCTTCCAGGGAGAGTGATTAAACTTGTGACATTATATGAAGAACCATAATGTGAAGGTCTTTGGGGGAAATTAAAAAAGGATCACTCTACTTTAAATACATCAAACTACAGGTAAAATGAGTATAGGCAGATAATTGGCTGAGAAAGGCCTTGGGAATTAGTGTCGCATGTGTAGTCTGTCTACGATTTGGACTCTGAATAATTGAGAGAAGTGTAGCAGGTTAATTAGGGGGTCCACTGTAAGCTCTATGTACTGAGATGGGATGCCTTTAATGGGATCACGTGACACCGAACTCTATTTCAGTGAATTGCACATTCTGAGGACAGCATGCACCAATCCCTGGACATTGATCTATCTTTGAGAAGTTTAGGAATTAAAAAAAAAGCCCAGATCTGTCTTGACTCTAATAACTGGCACTGACTTTGTGCAGAACCTGAGGCCAGGGGACTAAGGCACCACTGGTATTAGAAGAATGTGGGTATTGGGATAATTTGCAAGCCACTGCTCTCCAGAAAAAAAAATCCAGATTGTGGGAATCATGATTTATACTTAAGCAAGCTACATGCTAGGACAGAAGAACCCTGTCCTCGACTTAATAAGCAGATTGATAATATTGACTGTCATTGTCAGGGCGCTGGAGGGACAGCTTGGAGGTTTTAGGAATGGATCAGTCAGGACTAAGCAAAGTACTGGCATGAGTAAGGAAAGAAGTTTAGTATCTTATGTCTCTCTCTCATCAAGAACCGTTGTGGGGAGCATGGAGGAAACCTTCATGCACACAGCCACTCTGTCTACAGAAGGCCCCTTAGCACTCCTGGACACATTGACACTGAGCTAAACCTCATCCTCAGCCTGAAGGCTCTCTCTGTTCCTGACAACTCCCCATGATTTCCAGTGGTGTCGGGTTGTCCAAGAGTTTAAGAATCCTTGACCCCTCAGTCTTAGCCTATGCTGTATCAGGTTGAAGCCTCCACCAAGGCTGTTCTCTCACCCCGAGCACTGTTCTTCCTGGAAGCCCATGACCCAATGGCGTCATAGCGTAAAATGTAGTCTAGCATCTTCCATTTGGCATTCCCACACCCCAACGGCAAGACAGAACATGGAATCACATTGGGTACCTGAGATGGGCTAGGAGGAGGGGGAACTCTGACTTAGCTCAGTGGGGCGCCGAGGAGTCTTCTGTGGGAGACTTAGCGGCACAGCTCTGTAGATGAAGGTTTCCTCCATGCTCCCCATGACAGTTCTGGATGAGACATGTTTGCCCATTGACTGTTTATCACACAAAATGGGTGCATACCACCTCCTCAGGGTGGAGCAAAGATTAAATACCTTTTACAGGAAGGGATGCTCGGGAAGGGAAGCTTATTGGCTAAACTCCCAGGGCCCATCTAGATACCTCATTAGCAGGGAGAACTCTGTTCTCATCTCTGTGACCATTGGTCACATTCTTATGTAGAGACTGTGGTCATGTGTTCCAGGCCAGGAATCTGGTAGGCAGAAGGAAAACACCAACCATCCTCAGATGGGTGCAGGGATCTCTGAATCCACTCCACCTTACCAAGTTTCCTGGCACTGTCCACTGCTCCTTTTAAAATTACATGTATTTATTTTGTGTGTAAAGGGGGACTGTGGTGGGAGTCAGAGGACACCTTTCAGGACTCAGTTCTTTCTTTCCACCATGTGGGTCCTGGGAGTTGAACTGAGGTCCTCGGGCTCAAAGCACACCTTTTCCTGTGCTGAGCTATCCTGCCAGTCCCCTGATACTGTCTCATAAATTGTATTTTAGGGTAAAATGTATCCTGGCCTTTCTGTGATTTCTATCTACATTTATGAATTTATTAACGGATCTGCTCTGACTGAGACTCACAAGGCTTGGGGGGTTTCCAAAACTGTATAGTTGATGGTAACCACATCTCTGTTTAGGAAAATACCCACCATGTCCCCAGTGCCCAATATAAAGGTCCTTTAAACAGCATCATAGCCGTGACATCCACTCCCTGTGGTGCTAGCGGTTCCTTCTGAGCACTGGTGCCTCCGAAGACTCTGGCATTGTCTTCTGCCAGGCTTGTCTGATGCAATCACAGAGCACCTTAGATCCTAGTACTTCCCGTCAAGGTTCAGCAGGCTGTACGGTGACTCCAGAATGTTGGGTAAACGGGGAATCAACGGAGATGCAGAGCTCTCATTGTCCCTTCCCATTTGTGTATGGTTGTGATGGCCAAGTTTGTTAGTGGACAGGATCTAGAATAATCTAGAGTCGAACCTGTGTGTGTGTCTGTGAGGGAATTTCTCGATTGAGGCAGTTGACAGAAGGGTAACCCTAACTGTGGGCAGCACCCTTTCACGGGCTACAATCTCCAACTCAATAGTAAGCATTGAGCATCTAAGCACCAGGATTCGTCTCTCTCTGCTTCCTGAGTGTAGCTACAACATGACATGCCCTACCACACACTCCCACTGCCATGACTTCTCTGTCATGATGCACTCTACACTCAAGTTGTGAGCCAAAGTAAACCTTTCCTTCTTTAAGTTTTGGGGTTTTTTGGGGGGGCGGGGGAATCAGGGACTGCCACAGCAATGAGAAAAAGTCACTAATAGAACAGCAGTTATCAACGTAGCTCTGAAAATCACCCAATTTCACTCATGGAAAGAGAGAGGATGCTCAAGATCTCATGGGTCCATCTCAGTGCCGTAGAGATGCTTCTGGTTTCTGTGCTGGGTTTGTATGCACACCACAGCGTACGCTAGTTTTCCTGTAAAAGACCATGATTTTCACTTCGTAGTAAGGGTACTGGAGCCTCAGAGCAGCAAAAGTGAAGCAGTGTGTTTTGTAGCCTTTAGTTGGGCACTATCCAGAGAGAAGGCTACAGCAAACGATCACATACTATTGTGTTAATTTGACACCACACGGTGGATTTATGTTCCTAATGTGATTTCTCTGGCCCTGAGTTCCTCATTGGCTGAGTTCTTCAGGGAAGTACAGTCTTCCTCACGGGCAGTATTGCATCTTAGACAGCCAGCTATTGGTTCAGGATGCAAAGCCTTCTCCTCTCTTGCATATTCTGGGGCTCAGGATTCTTTCCTTTTCTGATGTGTGTTCTCAGTCACAGAGCAGAGTGTCACTTTTCAAGACTAGGATGAACCAAGTACCCAGACGAGCTGCTGGCTAGGGAAGACAAGAGTCTAGGGCCTCTTCCTTCACTGTGATCCCTGATATGTTCTAATGCGTCTTGTGCTCACAATGAACCGTCATGATTTATTTCTCATATCTAGAGGTGATATTTTTCCCTAATCTTACTTCCTAGCAACATGGCCTCAAACCTAATCCAGAAAATGTAACTCATACATTAACATTGTTAGACCTTTCCCTACACTTACTCACACAGACCTCTTCACTTTAACATTACAACAAACTCCCCACGACTTCAATTTTTTACCCATAAGAGATTACTGACAGAACTTAAGAAGAGTGTCCTGTGTAAGGTCCTTGCAGACTACAGAAGGGCAAAAAGTTCACTTTAATCGATCTGTATATTTATACATTATAACTATTTAGATTAATCTAATAAAACTCCAGTCTTCAAGATGCCTTGCCTTTGAAGATATAGCAAGGAGGGCTTACCCAACTTACCTTCCTATCAGAAATTCTATGCAACCCATCTCATTTATTATGTATTCTTCTATATAATTGTTTAACCCTTACAAGTTTGAATGGGTGAGTTTTTGTTAATATCTGGAAAATTTTTCACTGTTTGCAGCATTTGGTTTCCCAAAAAGCCAAGGTGTCACCAGGTACACTCTAGTGATTTATCTTTCCTTTCCACAGCTTCTTAGAGACTGGCCTGTTTTATGTCCCTGCGCTACACACGTTTTCCTCCATCTCGTCTTTTTTTTTTTCTTAAAAGTAAAATTATCAATAACCTCGTGTGAAGACCAGCTGCAGTGACGCGCCGAGACCATGAGGCTGATTGATCTGTGTCTGAAGAGCAATGCAAACAGCATCGTCGCATCTCTGCTTTCCCCAGAGCAAGCACCCAGAACCTCGTTACACTCTCGGCTTTTCTTCTGGTTCCTGTTGGTTCTCACAATTTTATAAGCTTTCTGCTCCTAATAAACGGAATTGCATTTCTGCAGGGCTCCCATGGCAATCAAGAAGACTCTA
Source organism: Rattus rattus (assembly GCF_011064425.1). Taxonomy (NCBI): domain Eukaryota; kingdom Metazoa; phylum Chordata; class Mammalia; order Rodentia; family Muridae; genus Rattus; species Rattus rattus. The sequence continues at coordinate 16,853,254 of NC_046167.1, forward strand.
CCTCACAGTCTCCAAGCCTGGGCATCCTCACAGTTATTGTCCCTGCACCAAGATGTAATATGGGATCATAATTAGTTTTTCTGGTCACCTGACGGCTCTGGAAAGGCAAGCGCTGACACCAGACATTAGATCTCTAGAAATGGTCACTCGCCATTAGAAGATCCTCTTGCAGATCATGTGCAACGCATACTAAAACTTGCATTTTAGAAAAATGACGCAAGGATAATTTGGTTTGCTTTTACAAGTTAAGTGCTCATTATGGTCTGGTCACTCTTGTTAAAAATCTTCCTAACTTCCTGGAAACAAATTCCATCCTGCCAGCACAAGAATTTCCATTTAATCTTTATTTGAATTTGCTTCAAAACAATGTGTATGGAACACTGAAAATCCAGAGAATCTAACAAGCCATACTCTAACAACAAAACTCACGTGGGTGTGACTATGTATGCAAATGAATACATCCCCTTAGGGGTTTACATTAAGGGTTAGAATATAAGGAAGTGGAAATACACATTAATTGTATTGGTTCTGAGGTCATTTACTTATTGAAAGATGAATTTAGTATTTAGATGACTCTGGCTTTGCATGTGACGCCAGCTATTTATTTTTAAGATCACCTCAGTGTACATATCTGTGCAGATCATGTCTTTCTTTCATGATTCCCCAACATGAACATATCCCCCTTCTGCTAACCTGTCAAAACTCTTCGTAGGAGGACAGAGAATGAGCTGATTATAAGGAAGCACCAACTTTCTAATGATCTAAGGCCAGGCAAGGAAGTTGGAATTTGAAGGTCGAGATTATGAGTGTGTGTGTGTGTGTGTGTGTGTGTGTGTGTGTGTGTGTGTGTTATATTCATGTGTGCTGGCCAGCTTTAATTAGCAACTTTACACGACCTAGAATTACCTGGGAAGAGAGTCCCATGAGGGATTGGATCGGTATGTGGGCATTTCTGTAGGGGGTTGTCTTAAATTAATTTAGATATAAACCAGATCACTGCTGGTGACATCATTCCCTAGGTAGAGGCTTCTGAATGAGAAATCAAGCTGAACACAGCACATAAGCAAACACATGAGTGCGTATGCGTGGATTTCTTTTTATTGGCTGTGGCTGTGCCGTCACTAACATTTGAAGTTCTGGCCTTGACCTCCCCATAATGGTGAACAGTAAGTTGGAAGTGTGAACTGAAGCAAACACCTTTCTCCCTCTAGATTGCTTTCGTCAAAGTGTTCCATAGCAGCAGTCGGAATGGGTCTAGAACAATGGGGACACATGCGGGCCCAGTATGTGGAGCCTAGAGAGCCTTTATTCGGGTGCTCTCTTTAATTACATCTGCACTTTGTTTTTTGAGGTAGAGCCTCTCATGGGACACAGGCTTGGTGGCTTGGTGAGGCTGGGTGGCAGTGAGCACCTAGGATGCTCCTGTACCATCTCCAGCACCTGGGTTTACAGACTCGGGTCACAAAACCCAGTTTTCATACAAGTGCTGGGAATTTAGACTCAGTTCCCGTGCTTGTTAGGCAAGCACTTTGCCCACCGAGTGATTCTCTCAGACCGTTTAAGTCATTTTTCTGGAGACGCTGAAGTATCTTGGACATGCTGTATCTTACCGTTGAATAATTTATTCAATCTTTACCCACCGCATATTGTTCTGAATCTGAAGCCATGCATTCTTTTATTTAAAAATTAAGAACAACATCAAAACCCCAGGAAAATACCATCCACTGGACTATTAATAGATATAAGGCTAAAACTCTGCTTCCCTAGGAGAACCTGCTCTCACACAGCTGGGAATGACTGCAATAAACAGAGAGTACATTATATTTCCTTCGAGTTTGAAAGCAGCTAGTTTGCTTAAGTAACAATGGCTTCACTGTGAAAATTTAATAAGAAGAGAGCAGCAAAAGTTCAGGTTGAATTTTTCAACGTGCAATTTAGCCTCTCAGAACATGAGTTTTCCTCGGGCACATCAAGAGTTTGTACTTTCCTTTGATGTCTCCAGTTCAGGGTCTTTCTTCCCATGGGTTGGGGAAAATGGTACCTGAGGTTGACTTTTAGCCTCTGCTAAAATATGTGAACAAAAGAGTTGACTTCTCTATTAGTGTCTTAGTTGCTTTTCAATTGGTGTGAAAAACAAACAAAAACACCGTGATCAAGGCAACATGGAAAGCATTTAATTTGGGGCTCACAGTACCAGAGAGTTCGAGTCTATGACCATTGCGGTGTGGAGCATGGCAGAGAGTAGGCAGGGATGTCACTAGAGCAGAACTCGCAGCTTGCATCATCATCCGCAAGGAAGAGAGAACTACCTGGGGATGACATGGGCTGTTCAAACCTCAATGCCCGCCCCCAGTGACACACCTCCTCCAATATGCCACACCTCCTAATCCTTGCCAAATAGTTCTACCAACTGGGGACCAAGTATTCAAACATATGACCCTATGGGGGGCCATTCTCATTGAAACCACCACAGTTAGCTTTACCTGCCTTCACGTCGAATTCATAGTTGTTCTTCAAGACGAAATTCTGTCCCCTGAAGAATTCCAAGAGTCATCCATTATCGGGTTCAGTGGAAGCTCCAAGTATATTAAACAAGATAAAAAAGCACAGGCCTCTGTAACTTTCTGTGTAAGAGAAATGCACATGATCCCTCTCCTTAGAATATTATAATAGGATCTGGGGAGAGAGTTCAGTTGGTGAGGGACAAGCACATGAGTTCCAACCTTACAATCCACATGAAAAAAAAGAAATCCCCCAGACCCCAAATAAACCATGGCAGGGTTTGGTTATAACCTTAGGGCTGGGAAAGAGGAGGAAGGTAATCCTTTGGGCTCACTGGTGGACCTGCAAGCCTAATAGCTAAGTTCCAGGACTGTGAGGAAGAGATACCGGTCTCATGAAGCAAGGTGGATGGCTCCCGAGTAGCGACACCTGAGGCTGACTTTTGGCTGTAACACAAGTACATGATCAGACATGTGCATACATACAGTTACATGCATGCACACACACATGCACATGCATGCATGTGCATACACATACGAAATTGAGAGGTGGGGAGTTAAAAATAAATGTTGCTCTAAATGTGTAAGTTGAGGGTTAGGGCGGTTCCTTATCGTCAGGGAAATGGCAAGTCATCAGCACTGACCCATGGTACTCTGTTTTGTCCTACACCACCACCACCGATGTGAGCAATGCCCACAGTGTATTCACGGTTACAGCTCTCACTGTTACAATACCCACAGTGAATAGGCTCTCAATGTTACAGGTTGCATCCATCAGCCTGTGGCTTTCTACAGTAGTACATGGGCAGAGTGCTGGGTTCTCTCTCTTGAGGCTTTCATTTTGTCTCACTTTTTAAGCGGTGAAAGCTTTCAATCCTGTGCGGATCAGGTACAAGGTTCTTTCTTTTGTTCTCCTCCATTCTCCCAAGGATGTGGGGCAGGGAGGCTGTGATCAAGGGCAGGATTTTAATGAAGGAGAGAATCATCTTCCTTGTTTGAACTCCTTAATCTCAGACTCCAAACTAAGACATCAGCTGTCTTCTTTGAAGATGCTCAAGATATACTCTGTTGTTCCGTGTGTGTATGTGTGTGTGTGTGTGTGTGTGTGTGTGTGTGTGTGTGTGTAATAAAGTGCTTAAGGGTATAGTCACACATCATTAAGAACAGAATGCATTCAGATAAAGCGTCATTAGGGGATTTTAGAATGATGAACACATAGAATGAGTTTATACATAGTTACTACACCAGCAGGTAAGAAAATAATAGAGTATAATATGTAATAATATAATATAATATGACATAATATGCTATAATATAATATACATTGTATAATATAATATATATTGTATATAGTCTGTCACTCACCAAAATATCACAGTGTGGTATGTGAGTGTACCATCCTTCTTGATACAAAATACTGCAGAAGTGCAAGGACAAGAGAAACTTGTTACATTGGTTCTTAGTCCTGGGCCTTACTGCAAAGCTTCTACTTGATAGAGTAGGAAAAAAGCCAATAGTTTAAAATAATTCACCAAACATAGAACAAATGCCCCACGTGGGCCAGGAATTATGGGAGCTGCTGCTGATAGGTGGAGGAGAAGCACACTGAAGGATTGGGAATTATAAAGCGTGTGACATCAGGGAAGGAGACAACGGAAAACAATTTTCCTAAGTCATTAGAGATGGTTTAGGGAAAGAGGAAGCCTGTGGACAGGAAGGGAGTCTCAACCTCTGTGAAGCATAAATGATAATCAGGAGTACTTTGGGAAATTCAAAGAACACGCACATCAAAAAGCTTACCCCCACTGTACAGATGACGAGGAGTCTAGGGGGGATCTAGGACTGATCGCTGATTATAATCTCTCTAAATTAAACACCATGGAAGAACACATGTAGTGATCAGAGACAGAACCACTGTGGCAATGTGTGACACAAAAGAAAGTGCCTCGCAGAAACCACACTGCTCTCTTGAGAGAAATGCTTGATACTATCGGTGATTTGAAGGTGGTTATGATACAGCATACTGCTTGGAAATTAAAAATGTTTCAAGAATTCCAATTCTTCCAACCCGGATGGTTTTCAGGGTTGGTTGTAGTCCGTACTGGTCCAGCCGGCATCAAGGCAAAGCAATTGTGTTTTCTGGAAATAATCCATGCATTATAGAGCTTTGCAATTATATTTTAATTGTGTGTGTACTGCATTGTATTGTACATGCTTTTATATACGTTTGCATGTGTGGGGGCACAAGGAGGTTGGTGTCTGCAATCATTCTTGACGGAGAGCCTTCTTCACTGAGACCGGATTGCTCAGTCAAACCCAGAGCTCACTGACATGTCTAATCTTACTACTTGGCTTATTGTGAACGTCTAGGCAGGCAGCCTCCATTTTGGTGGGTTCTGAGGACCCAGACTCTGGCCCTCACGTTTGCATGAAGAGTGCTTTTTACCACCGAGCAATCTACCCAGCACTGTTCCTCCCTTGAACGTGACTAGCATGTGATCCTTCCAGTTCCTCCTCAATGGAGCCAGCTCGTATGTGCTGTGTCCCTCTTATTGGCCTAACACTAAGATTTCGAGGCCAAGTTAAAAGTCATGGTGAATAGGCAGACAGGGTTCTATGTACCAAGTAATAAAGAATGCACATGCCTTACATAGCGTCTTAGCTGGTTGCTTAATCATTCCCTTTCACCTTTAGTTCTATTTATCTTTGGCAAAGGTCTTACATAACCCAGGATAGACTCAAACTCACATGTGGCTGGGGAAGACCTTGAACTTCAGACTCCGTTGGCTTTGCTTTCTAAGCGTTCAGATTTATAGGTGTACACTACCACACCTCATTTACACAGAGCTGGACAGCAAATGCTGGGCTTTATAAATGCTATGCAAGCACTCTGCCAACTGCATTCCCAGCCCCACTCCCAGCCCATAAATTTGTGTTTTTATATCTTTTTTTTTTTTAAGATAAACTAGCAGAGTTAAAAAGTTCTATACCTTCAAGGAAGTGATAGGTCAGCATATCTGATTCTGGAACCTATAGTCATAGGATATGTCCCTATATAGCCTCTCTATATAATAAGTTTAACAAATTTACTGTACTTGATGGTGATTGGTCAGAGAGTGGGAAAACAGAAAACTCAAATTGCATAGGTTTCAATGTATGGTACAAGTGGATCACACTCGTTTATGAAGATGGACGAGATGTGGTAGCTTTCACAAGTACCTGAATATTGGCTTGGGATTGTGTCTTTAAACCGAGATTTAATTTGGAAAGGAAAGTGGTTAGGAAGACAGAGTAGGAGAGACACTTAGGCAGTTGTGGGAAGAGACCTGCAGATAGGGCTTTCATCGCAGAAGCATTTAAAACGAAAAGCAGGGAATGGCCTAACACAATGGTCTTACCATCACTAGCTTGCCACCGTCCAGAAGTCCAAGCATGGAAAGACAGCCTGGCCTTCAAATCTCTTTCTAACACAAGAAGCAGAGCAGACAACAACCACCTTAGTTGCATCTGGGAGGAGTCTCTGAGAGCTGCTGAGGGTGCCCCTGAGGTTGAATATTGAGTACCCATTATCTCGGAGTATCATTACTGTGGTTTGTTATTAAATGTCTCCCAGAACTGCTTCCTTCACTGATGATGGTGCTGTTGGAAGGTGGTAGAAATGTCAGAAAGGGACACCTGGCTGGAGGAAGGGTCCTGCCTTTGCAATATGTCCTGTAGTGAGCCATATTGGATTTGGGCCTGGCCGCTTTGTGACTGCATAGCTCAAGGTGGCTACGTGACTCTGGGCTGCATGGCCACAGAGGTTCAACCTTGAAATGATTGCCATACAGACATGAGATTGTTGAACTAAAGCCTCTCCCAGGAAGACCCTGGGAGCAATGACAGGATGTTTCAGCCTGAGCAAAACACCGGATGTCCCTGAGCAGAATCCTAAGAAGGGTTCGACCTTTTCAAAGAACATGTCCCCGGAAGACTGTTGCCTCTTTGTTATAGGAGGATATCTTGCAGTGTAGTGATTCACCTTATATCCTTGGGCACTTCCCAAACTCCCCCACCCTAAGCTTCAGTTCCCGCTTCTATTCCTGTCTCAGAGCTTTGAATGCTGTACATTTCTCTCAATAAACGAGACCTTGACAATAGAATCTTGCTTGGTCTCCTTCTTCTCTTCACCCTCATTTGGCCCACGGGTAGAAAGCCTCTTCGGGACCCTAAATAACTAGGTCCCCGCTGGTGGGGACAATGTCCTGCCTGTGACACACACCTCCTCTTTGCCATGGTGTGAGGAAAGTTCTTCTCTTTTCCACATAGTGATTTGCCTCATGAAAAGCCCAGAAATAATGTGGCTGAGTGGCCATGGACTGAAACCATGAGGCGAAGCTAATCTTTCCTTCTCTGAGTTGGTTCTCTCAGATATTCTGCCATGGGGACAGATAGCTCACTCAGTAACCAATTTAGACGCAAGGTACTTTTTGAGGTAAGTAAGAATAGAGTCATTGGGCTGGTACCTAATGGCATACTACTGATGTCCTTACAAGCAAAGGGAACCTGAACATAGGCACATTCAGAGAGGAGACAGTTCAGAGACAGACATGGTGAGGATGCTACATCAGCCTCTGTCTGTCACACTTTGTTGCACCACTTCTAGCTAAGCGATAGCGGCCCCCGCCCTCAGATCTTGTCCCTCGCATCTCTTTGTTTATCAACAGACCACACATGTTAAGCAAGTACAGGTTAACCAAGACTAAGGAGAAGTATAAATTACGTCACTATTCATATCTCATATAATAAATTTCTGTGCCCCTGTGTCTGCTTCTCCATCAGGTTGGGGTAGCCGGGCCTGTTTCTCACCACGCTGAGCTGGACTGGAGGGAAGGAAGCTTAGCCTGGTGCGTGATGAGTGCGTGAAGGCTTGAACACACCTGAGAATCGCTTCAGAGAATTAGTCCTGTTTATTGGGGGTGGAATTTATGCCTCTGGGGAGGCAGTCAGGATCTCTCAGGCTGTGTGGCTGTGTATCACTGAAGAGCAGAGGATGCTTCTTCTACATACTAAGGAGCTGTAGTGTGCACAGAGGTGAGGTGTGGGTGGTGCACATTAAAAGGTCAAACAAGGAGTGAAGCCTGGTAATGTCAGGGTTGATGGTAAGGAAGCAGCCAGGTTAGAAGGGTAGGTAGTCAATTACTGCTGTCATCATGTTTAAGGTATTCAGGTTGAAGCTTCTTCAACCCAGGTAAAAGCTCCCTTGGCCTTTTCTCTGTACCTCTGGTCCCACGAATTTCCTCTACACACCGGTAGCTACTCTAAGGCACAGTCCACACTTGGGCATGTCCTTCATCATGAAAATTTCTATCAGCTAGGGATGCCTGAGACCGGATAATCCAATCTTACCATATAGCTCATAGGAGAAGATACCGAGCCCAGGATATCTTGAATATTGAGTAAAATTTAAAGATATAGTTTGGGGAGTTCTCCTGACTGGGATGATGGCTCCGTTAGAAAAGTGTCTGCTGTATAAGCATAAAGACCAGAGTTCACATCTCTAGCACTATAATTTCTAAAAGCCAACCACAGAGGCATGTAGCTTTGGTCCCAGTTGAGGGCGGAGAAGGAAGAATCTCATTGGTCAGCCAACCTTGCTAACTTGTGAGCTCTGGATTCAGTGAGAGACTCTGCCTCAATGAAACAAGTTGGAGAGCAATCAAGGAAAATGCCTGATGTTGACCTGTCGGCGCCAGCACCGACACGGTACCGAGAATCGGGCGAAAGCCTGTGGGATGAAAGAAACACACACACACACACACACACACACACACACACACACACACACACACACACACACAGAGGTTATTCGTGTCAAGCCAGAAGAGGAAGAGGCCTCTGGTTTCTTTATTGACCAAACTATATATCCCAAGTACAGCACTTAGCAGGTATCTGCGAAGCACAGTGGGGAACCCTGGCTGAGACTTCGGTAACAAAGGACCGACTACATGGCCTGAATAAATTAGGGAAATAACCAGGAAGGCCAGCCTAATTCTGACTCAGGTGAGAAGTACCTGGCCAGACTGCCAGTTGGGAACGAAAGGCTTCCACATGCAAGGGCAGGGCTCAGCAGGGGTCAAACCTTGCTGGAGACCCAGAAGGGTCTTGTTCAGGCTGAAAACATTCCATGAATGCAAACTTCTTGTGCGTAAATTACAGGGAGAGGCTTTTGATCCTACAATCTAAGACTAAGGCCAAACAGTGACAAGGCAACCAGGCCCAAATCCAATACGGCTCCCACATGGACCTATGGCCTCCACATGCAAGTGCACAAACATGAATACATATGTCATATGTGTATGCACACATCAGCCTGACATGTTTCCGTTTATATAGTGCACATATACACATGTACGCATGCACAAAGAAATGCAAAAACAATAAAGAAATAGGTTGGGAAGATTAGGTGCCAACACATTATTATTTAGTTTATGTTGGGTCAAAATGAGAAATTGGAAGGAGGGATTGTTATATGAGTGCTTGCGCATGTGTGTATTGGTGAGATACTCCTTATGAAGTTTTATGTTGAGCTGAGTTTTTGAGACTCCATATCTGCCAGCTCTTATTTCTGAATCTCCACCTTTGATGCTCTAATTAAATTCTTAATGCGATTCATTACTTTGGATGAGTCAGTTCTTGCAAATTTATTGGAAAAAATTTCAACGGCATCCCTTAAGAATACGATCCCCACGTCTACCATCGGGGAAATAGCCCCATATCCATTTTAAATGAACAGTGAAAAACTGGATTGGAAAAGGGTCAGGTGGTCCTCAAGCATTGCTTCCCTGGGATAGCACATGTGTGTTCATGCTCTTAAGTGAATTATGAGTTAGGGAGGCAGAAATATTAAGCAAATTAGAAGAAAATTAAGAGTAGATCATGGGGGAGAGAGTTCTGAGTGGGAGTTGTACTGCCGGATTAATTATCTAGAAGAACACAATTATCATAGCACACAATTGAGCTTCCTGAGGACTGGGGGAGACGACCTTCTCAGAGTTTCTAGATGGTTTAAGTCCAACCAAAGCTCTCATGTGAAGAAGGTCTGCCCCTTATTAAATATCTGAATAAACTTCATAGGTCACAGGGACAACCATACAGAACAAACATGAGCTGGTATGTGGCTTTTTTTTTTTGCTTAGGGTCTCTCACTGGCTCTGGAAAGCATGGGTTCTATTGGTCTAGGTGATCAGTGAGCTCTACAGACTGCCTTGTCTGTCTTTCCCCAGCCCAGGCATTAATTGTAGACATTTGGCAAGTCCAGCTTTTACATAAGTGCCGAGGATTAAACCCAGGTCCTCAGGCTTCTGTGGTAAGTAAATTGGGTCAACTGAGCCATTTTTTCTAGATCCTGCAGTTATGCTGCTAGATGTTCCTATATGAACAGCCAGATGAGGAGGGCCAGATGTGTCCCACACTTACAGAAGCAAGCATTCATACAGAATCAAGATGAACTACTTCTTCTATACAGTAATTGTTTACCAATCAGGAAGCTCCCCAGAGTTTAGGAGTCAAGTTTTCATGTTGTGAAGTGGGGTAGCTATTGAGGACAGCCATTGTCCTATCCTATGTCACTCTCACTTGGGTAAGCAGTGTTTTATTTTGTTTTCAGACTGCATTATCCAAAGAGACAAGATTTCATAGCTATCAGCTGACTCCATTTTGAGTTCAAATATAGAGGCAGGGCAATCAGGTGAGCACATCAACCACACCATCTGTCTACCCTACCCAGGAGGCACAGGCCGATAATTAACTTATCCCTAAAATTAAAAAGGTACCACCCTATACATTTATAAATGTAAACTGGGACTCCAGATGCACATGGTGTTATTAAGATCATATCAGGAAAAGCAGGCCCGATAACTTGTCAGGCACACCAGACTAAGGCAAGTGTTCAGCTCCCTTACCTGAACTCTATGAAGAGGGGGATTTCTAACACTGTGGCACCGTGTCATCTGTCCACTTACTGTATGCATGAAGGGAATGAAAGGCAAAGAACTGTCGACAGGAACAGAGGCTCCCGCTCTGCTCCTTACCTGCTGTCCGATTAGCCTATTCAAATTGCAATTCATCTATCCACTCGCACTCCTTAGTTATAACTGTCAAACTGACACACCCTAGAGTCACTTTCAAAGAAAGCCCCACTTGAGGAATTCTGTAGATCAAGTTGGTCTACAGGTGTGTCTGTGAGGGATTGCCTTGAGCATTAGTCGATGTAGGAACACTCAGTTCATTAGGAGTGGTGCCACTTTCTAGGCAGAGAATCTTGAACTATGTAAGATATTTGTATGTGTTTGATATATGTTGTCGTTAACTGTCCTGGCTTGGATGTAAAGTGTTGGCCACAGCAGAGGCTTCCCCAGTGACTTTTCAGTGCCCCTTTGCAGAGGCTTCAACCCTGCCACGAGGTACCAAGCCTTAGCTGCTCTCCATGACCTCTTCAGCTTTGCAATTTTTATGCCTTCCAAACCAGCACTAAATGAACGACACTTGCTTTACCAAATTCATTTCCGTATGCCTCCATACTAGCGGAGAGGGGCTGCTTCTTCCATTTATAGTTGCTAAAAACTAGGAAATTAGAAATCACAGAGCCTAACAGAAGAGCAGTCATATGAAGTTCAACTAGCTGGTTCCAAAGTTCAGCTCATACAACCATGCTATGATGATTTCTCTATGTCTGTCTGTCTGTCTGTCTGTCTGTCTCTCTCTCTCTCTCTCTCTCTGTGTGTGTATGTGTGTGTGTGTGTGTGTGTGTGTGTGTGTGTGTGTGTGTGTGTGTGTGATCATGGAAGATATAAGAAGGGTCCTGACCCTCTTAAGCTGGAGTTACAGACCATTGGGAGCCACCCAGTGTGGATGCTGAGGACTGAACTCTCATCCTCTCTGCAAGAGGAGCAAGGGATCATAACGCCGAGTCCTTTCTCCGATCCCTGTGAAGCATAGCTTAACACGATCCATAATCAAATGTCAGTGGACAGTGTTTAACATGGCCAGCTCCTCCCCTTTTCTTCTCTCCCCTCCCCTCTTCTCTCTTCTTCTCCTTCCAGATCCTCCCTTTCTTCTTCCCTCCCTCTCTTCTAGAAAAGAAGAAAGACTTTTTATCTACCCTTTGGATCTATGAAGGATCTAGGAATTAAGTTAACTAAAGACAGGTTAACAAGGGGAAAACATGCATGCCTTAATGACAGTATTTTATGTGGGTTTGGGATTCTTCCCATGTAAGAAATAGAGACAAACGGGAGTGAATAGAGCTGAGAACTGATAGAGCATTTTAGTAAGTTAAATTGTAGAGACATGGAGGACAAAGGGAAGAGGCGTTTGGGCTAGGAGTAGGCAATTGTAGGGAAATGACTAAGTGCATTGTAGGAGTGATTAGAGGAAAATGATGTTGGTTTGGTGTTGTTTTATATAGATTTGTCTCAGTATCAAATCTCTAGCTAACTCCTGAAATTTTTCATCTTGGAAAATTAAAAAAAAAAATGATGTGGAATGCTGTCTTGGATTGGCAGGGAGTTAGAGCCTTGAGTATGTATCCCTGCTTTTTAATTCATGGAGGATTTTTCCAGGATTCTGGGTCTGTTCATAATTCTCTGTGACTTCCACTCTGTCTCTGACTACCTGTGTGTTTTGATGGCTGTGCCGCAGCCCTCTAGATCTTTCAAGATTGTTGTCCCATACATTTTCTCTCACACAATATTCACCTGGGCTTGGCAACCACCCAAGTGATTCTGCCAGTTTTTTTCTTTATTATGCGACAACTGCTTGTGGGAGAGAGGATTTTCTTTTGTGAAGGCAGCACAGCAGCAGGTTGTTTCTTAAAAGGGCAAGATATTTCGGGCAAATATAGAATCGCAGCGCTGTCTTTGTGATGCTACATCAAAGGCTTTGTTACCAATACAGGAGAGCTTTTACCAAGAGGCTATGACATGCCTCCTTTTTGGCATAGGCCGAGGTGGGAGTTTCAGCCAGCCACAGCCCAATACTCTACCAAAGGAAAGAACAATCAGACATACACATCAGGTTGCATTCAGCTTTACTGGGCAACGACTCCCGTATTGTGTAGTGTATAACCTGAGGTCTGGAAAACTGCCTCCAATTCTTAAATGCAGAAACCAAGAAAAGCATTCGACACAAGATACAGCAGATTTATTGGCTTAAAAGTGCAGCCAGTAAGTGAGAAGCTCAATTTTAGATAAAGTCACCAAATTTCTTAGATCGTGGTTGCCCTACATCGGGAAGTCGCTCATGTCTCAACCTGTGGGAACTTTACCTTACTATGGGCTCAGTAAACACCTAGTTGTGAAGTCAACATACACTTCAAGCACTGATTATTTTACATGAGAAGTTAAAAATAAAAAGGAGAAAACAACCCAGAAGGAGAGAAAAAAAAAATCTAGCTCCTGTGGTTGTCATGGCGATAAACTATTACTGCAAAGTCTTTCTTGGGGGGAACAAGAGTGATGTTTACCTCCTGAGAGTTGTATCTAGGAGGGTTTGGATGTGCACATATTTGGGAACTGTTTCTAAAAAGTGAAATGCTGAGGAGAGGGCATGGGGTGGGTATTTACACTTATTTCCTGGGCTGGAGGAGCTGAGTAGTGAATACCCATCCCCTCACATAAACCTCAAAGCGTTGTTTCAATGCCATGAAGGGAACAAGTTTCCATTTCCTTTGACATGTAGACATTTTGTGAGTGTGTGTGTGTGTGTGTGTGTGTGTGTGTGTGTGTGTGTGTGTGTGAAAACTTTGCGGTAAGAGGTTATCTCCATGACAACCACAGGAGCTAGATCGTGCATGCGCAGTCACAGGCACCCTTAGAGAAGGTTTGTGTTAGCAAAGAAGTTCCCAGGGGAGATGAGCACTCAGCTGGACTTCTGTTCTGGAAATTGGGATCTAACTGGAGGGTGAACTTAGGCAAATTCTAGACGCTAGAGCCAAGTGTGAAGTTATTCTGTAAACAGAGAGATGGACTTAAAGCAGCATGAAGCATAAGGATGGGGCCACAGGACAAAGACAGACACAAGACTAAAGGCAACCAAAGTGCAGCCCAGGAGACCTGAGAGAGGATGTTGAGTAAGTGGAGTGGATCAATTCTATGGCAGGCTGGGATAGGGGCTGGACTTTCTGGGACAGTGGTAAGCACCTCCCTCTTGGGTTAGGGAACACAAATGGGGCAGGATTGGAAGGCACCCATCCAGCACTTCACTGCTACCAGAGGGAAGGAATCATGGGAGGAAGGTAGTTGCTGTGAGTGTGCACAGGAGGGAAGGCATCTGAAAGCACAAGACACACTTGCTGTCTTCTTGCTTTAGTATAGAACCGCGTTACTGTCATCTAACTTCAAGGGACCTGTCCATAAGCTTTATTCACTATCTGATATAAACTTATAGATGTTGGAAAGAAGAAGATGGTTTCAACATCCTCTTTCAGGTCTTCTGATCTCCACCTTGCTCGCCCTCAGTCTTGTGTCTTTGTCCTGTGACTCCATTCTTATGATTCATGCTGCTTTAAGTCCGTCTCTCTGTTTGCACTTGGCTCTAATTTACAGACACTCTTTGGACACATGGGTACGTTTCTCCAGAAGAAGGAATGTTGGTGGCAGAAGACAGGATAGAGCCAGTCTTGCTGAGAGTAGTTTCTTAACCTAAAGGATTAGAAATACCACCTCACAGAGAACGGGATTCACAGGAGGCGTATGTCACCATCTGGGAAGGAGTAAGGCCTTTGCTGTGAATCCTAGAAAGCTGTCCTGCGTCTCCAGCGCAGACTCCCTGGCTCCGACTGCATCACGGAGAGCCAACATCTCAACGCTATGTCATGTTTAAAAGATCTTGGAGGTACAGATGTGGAAGTGATCTGATAAAAAGCCTGCCGAGTGACATAGATTATTACCATGGCAACAGTGTCACTTGACAAAGATAGTGTGACCAAAGCCGATGGCACTAATTTAGAGGTCTTAATGAAGTGATTGCTTATGAGAAGGAATATCATAAAATAGAAACAAGAGAACAGGGGAATCCAGTGAGAAGGCTATAGGTTCTCTGACATAATATTCTTTAGAGAAGAAATAGAAGAGAAGCCAGAACCATTATGGAAGTAGAAAGGAAATACATAATCACAAGACAGAACCAGGAGCATGAAAAAGATATATTTCGAATAGAAAAAGAGGGTAGAGTGAGTAAAATAAGATAATAAATGGTTAAAGAATTGGAAAGAAATTGATAAATATGAATGACAAACAAAATAGATGTCATAAATAAAATACGAATCCTCGAAGACAAATTGATCAGAACAAATATGCCAACATGAATAAATAAATCAAATAAATCAAAATACATAAGTGTGCATGGTAGACGGTTGTACCGTAATCAGGGGATAATCAAAGAAAACAACCAGTGTCAAGGTACAGTCTAGTAAGAACCATGAATTAATTAAAAAAAAAAAAAACTAAGAGAAAGAACCATTTAGGAGACCGGCCAGGCATACTGTAGTAAAGCCACAAATAGGAAGGAATATAAACGTCTTAGGAGCAACATAACATCCAAAGTAGGAAGACATGGGGCAACATTTAGAAGATGCATAAACAGATGCATGGCGAGTCATGGGTTTATACCAAGCAAACTCCCCTAGTAGAGTGCAGAGGAACGGTTTGACCACACGAACTCGGAGATCCTATCTGTCACCAGCCTGTGCTGTGCTAACGACAGAAGAATGAACAGTGTTCAGCTGAGAAAAGGAGGCACAGTGACACAGGAAGACAGTAAGTGCAAAGTAACAGCAAGCACGGGGAGGGTCAGCAAGACAGCGTGGAAGAGGACACACCCAGGCGAGGCCAACCACTGTAGTACAAGAACAGGGAGGAGTAAGAGAGGAATTTGAGATGGCCGGTAGGTTTGCTGATGGTCTCCTGTGTGAACTGAGAGGCTGACCACTTAAGACTGGTGAGCCAGGAAAGAAAAAAGCATTAGCGTAGTTCACAGAGCCCGGTTAAGCATCAAGAAAGCTAACAATAGTCTAACCGAAATGAGGACATAGAGAGGAGAGCGGGTGGGTACCGCGGAATGCAGCTCAAGAGTAGCTGGTTTCAGCACACGTCACATTCTTCTTGGTTCACAAATTAAATCTTCACATCAAATTTACTCCACCACTTTGCATTTCTTGGCCAAACACTTTCATCATTGAATGAGTTGTGATGATCTGGAATCAGTGGTCTTTGATGTCACTTATATGACTGTTGAGGGGACCATGAACTTTGTCTATGTTAGACAGAGTTGGGTTTTTTTAATGTGTATATATGTCATGTCTATGTGCATGTGCCTATATGTACGTGTGTGTGTGTGGTGTGTGTGTGTGTGTGTGTGTGTGTGTGTGCATATGCATGAGAGTATATGCGTGTGAGTCTGGAGACCAGAGGATAATATCAGGTGTCTTTCGCTTGTCATCTTCCTTTTTGAGATAGGATCTCTCAGTGAACACAGAATTTACCTATTAGCTACACTGTCTGGGCAGCAGTCCCCATGGATCTTCCTGTCTCTGTCCCCTGAGTGCTGGGATTGCAGACATATGCCACCACACTTAGCTTTAAGGTGGGTGCTGGTGATTCGAACTCATGCCACACTCCTCATGCATGTGACCGAGCCATTTCTCCAGTCCCTAGGACAACAAGTTTAGTCTGTGGGCACGTGCACTCGGGCTGAGTTACCAACCAGCTCTTTGCATCTCTGTTTCTCGGAGACATCACAGCGCTGAAATTAGACCAATCAATAACCTGACAATAACCTCTAAACGGTCAAGCGAAGGAAGAAACACTTAAGCTCTCCTTCTCAATGGAAAGCTAGAAATCAGGAAGCTTAGGAAGGAAGACATTAAGAAAGGGGTTAGCTATGCTGGGTCTCCTCTACCTGCCAGCCATGTTGTCAATGCACAGGCGATGCTTCGGATGGAAACTAGCAGCAATAAATCGGTGAACGGAGTGCACGGTAAGGGAGCAAAACAACATGATTTCAGATCTGGAGAAAGTTCTCGTGGTCTGGAGAGAAGACCAAAGGACAAAGGCACATTAAGTCAACGCCTACCCCAATTTGACTTCTTGCTCTCTTTGGTCCCTTCCTCGAAGCCTGAAAGGAGTGATCAGGCTGCGGAAGGCGGAAGAGGAGGTTGTTCCTAAGGTTCAGGGAAAGCAGCGTGCCCATGGTGGCAAAGCGTAGAAGATGCCGATGCAGAAGCTGTAGCGAGTTTGGCTGAGGATCCGGAAAGGACACTGACAATGACAGAGCAGCCCATCCATCGTGGCTTAAGTAGCTCTCTGTGGTAAGAGGCCTCACACTAGGACTTCCGTGGCCCAAGGGGCGTCAATGCCGGACTCCAAAGCGCTCAGAAAGATAGGCCGGCCCTTATTACAAGCAATTTGCAACCACTGCCTTTCAGTTGGAGGCAATTACTACTCTAAGAAACGTCCCCTCTTTAAGCACCAGAACTCAATTAACCGTGCCTTCTCTCTATAAACGGGGCAGCAAAGTCTGGGTGACAGCACATCGCTGAACGTTTTACTGCTGCTCGGAAAAGAAAGACTTTGAAAATGTTGCCACACACTGGGCTGGCAAGATGGATTCTAGGCCAAGTCCAATCCGCTAACTGATGGAAGAGTGGGTGGGTAGAACTGACTCCACAAAGTTAAATTATACCCTGACACACGTGTACATGCCACAGCACGTATGTGCTCCCCATATCAATCATACTTCAAACACATATGTGAATAATAATTAAATAAAAGTTTACTCACAATGTACCTAGTCATCCAAGAGTTCTACTGAAGAAATATATAGTAATATCAATATTCCCATACCTATTAATAAAATATACATTCCATAGCCTGTGGATCAAACAGCAATTTCAATTCTCAAGTCTTATGGTTTAAGATATGCATTGTAGACTGAAGTTGTGGCTAGGGTGTTTGCCTAGCTTACACAAAACCAAACACATCTATACCATTCGTAATTATAAATGATAATGCATTACCTACCAGTATCCAAAGATGTCAGTTTTGATCCAAACCAAATAAAACTTTATGCTCGATGGAAGTAAAATCGAGCAAACAAACACAAAGATCTATAAACACTCAACTGGAGGTAGAGGCAAAGCAAAATACAGCGTAAAAGGAAACAAGGGGACCTGAGGATGGAGCTCGGTGACAAAGCGCTTACGCAGCATCTCAGGGCCCCGCATTAATACCCAGGACCGAGAAGCAAAGTAGAAGCACGGACTTTAGTATCAGACAAAGAGGGATTTTGTTTAGAGCATGCATGACTGAGGAAAAACAGTCTACAGTGCTGATTTGTGAACACCATCATAAAGACCTGTCACCCTTCCTCCCCTAAACAATGCTCCACGTCTACCAGCAGAGACCAGAGGAGAGAAAAGAAGCCCAGAAAGGGAATTTATAGTAGGAATCCTGGGTTATTCTCAAGGGGCCAGGAAGAGCAAGTCCTTAAAAATACCACTCCAAAAAAAAAAAAAAAGACCACTTGATTAATATGTACATAAATTAGACATTTTATACAACGAACTCACATGCATACACACACATAGAAAGAGAAAAAAGTAGGGTGATTATAATATGTACGTGGTTTGGGTTTTAAATTTCAGTGTCACATACACACATACATACCACCAAACCAACCACTACCACCACCACCACCACCACCACAACAACAACAATAACAACAACAAAAACAACAACAACAAACAAAACAAGTTGGAGAAAGGAAGGTTGAAAACAGTATTTGTTGAAACAGGAATCACGAAACTTCTAGAAGTCTGAAGTGAGCCCTTGTCTTAGCTCCTTTCTCTTGTGACATGATATCTGACACACACTGGAGCTGTTAGATCTCCTTTTTATCAGTCAGGGACTGCCGCCTGTGGGTGGCACCAATTGCACTCAGGGTAGGTAGGCGTTCTCAGTAAATCTTCTTTGGTCACTCCCTCACAAACACAGAGTTGCATCTTCTAGGTAACTCTAAATCAAGTCCAGTTGGCAATCAAGATTAATTATCAACCACCTGTTAGCTACTTCTAAATCCCTCTTAAGCATACGTTAAGGTAATACAATATAAGTTTAGTAATCAAAACTGATCCTTTCAGAAGATTTGATGGAAGTAACCCCCCCCCCCATGAAGAGAGATAAAATGCATAGGGCTGAGCGTCAAACATGTGAGGATGTGAGGCTCGGTCATAAAAGGGTTGGTATATGACCGAAAGGTTAAAAGCGACATATACTTTCACCCCAGCAACAACACTTGGGCCATTAATGCCGTAGGTGACCTGACACGTGGTGAGAAGATGTCTCTAGATATTATTACTTATGGCACTGTTTTGAATTGTAGACAAAAACAAGTTCAACATCTATCAGTGGGAAGCTGGTAAGTGCGGTAAAACGTGGGGTCGGCACGAATGTAGCTCAGTAGGCAGAATGCTTTCCTAGCCAGTGGGAGATCCTGGATGGTCTCCCCGCAACCACATACGCCAGATACGGTGGCACACTTCTATAATCTCAGCATTTAAGAAGTAGAGATTGGAAGACCAAGGTCAAGGTCATCTTTGTATATGTATGGATTCTAAGACCGGCCTGAAAGTTTGTATACGTGTAGGTGTGTGATGATCTGTATATGCTTGGCCCGGGGAGTGGCACAATTAGAAGGTGTGGCCCTGTTGGAGTGGGTGTGGGCTTTAAGACCCCCATCCTAACTGCCTGGAAGTCAGTCTTCTCCTAGCAGCCTTCAGATGAAGATGTAGAACTCTCAGCTCCTCCTGCACCATGTCTGCCTGGATGCTGCCATGTTCCCGTCTTGATGATAATGGACTGAACCTCTGAACCTGTAGTCAGCCCCAAATATATGTTGTTTATGACTTGCCTTTGTCACAGTGTCTGTTCACAGCAGCGAACCCCTAAGACAATGTGTATGTGTATTTGTAGGTGTAGGTGCATGTATAGGTGTAATGTATGTATTTGTTATAACATATGCATACAATACACATATACTATGCACTAGTTTAAATTACATATATGGGGTACATTTTGATTTGTCAAATAATGGATTTCAATACAATTATAGAACAGAATAATGGAACTTTCTAGAACAGTCTCCAAGCTATAGTGTCACTTTAATAAGCAAAAGTCCTTATTTATAAAGGAGAAAACAAGGACAAATTCTTCCTTCTATTTGCCAGCATTTCTACTGTGGAAGGACACACCAAGAAGCGATCCTGGTAACCTGCAGGTGGGTAGTGGGCACTTGAAGGAATCCTTTAGTTCAGTACATTAAAACATTTGAAAGTGTGTGTGTGTGTGTGTGTGTGTGTGTGTGTGTGTGGGGTGGTTCCTATTGGAAAATAACTAGAAAGGGGCTGGGAAGATGACTCCGTGGTTAAGAGCACTGACTGCTCATCCAGAGGTCCTGAGTTCAAATCCCAGCAACCACATGGTAGCTCAAAACCATTTGTAATGGAATCTGATGTCCACTGGGTTTGGTGCTGGCCTAAGAGGGTGACAGGGTGAAGCCACTTAGAAGTGCTAATGTGTGTGTGTGTGTGTGTGTGTGTGTGTGTGTGTGTGTTTCTAGAAATGTGGCTAACAGAAAACACTATGCTATTTTTCTGGATGGTCCAAGTCATTAGAATACTTAAACTATCGTCTGGGGCAGTTACTGGTTATTTCACCAGAATAAACTCAGGTTTCTAAAATGTTCTGTGAGTCCCCGCAGCCTGTAGAGACATTTAGGGAGAAGGCAACATTAAATGTGGAAAGACAAAGCCCCTTAGCGTGCGTAGCACCCGTTCTTGTATGTATTCTGTATATGTGTATATATTCATGTGTGCGCATGTGTGCTTGAGTGTTCCTGTGACTATGTATAAATGGAAGCCAGAGGTTGGCATCCAGTGTCTTTCCCAATCACTCTGAATCTTAATTTCTGAGACAAGGTTCCTCCCTTGACCTGGAGCTCACCTACTGGCTAGACTGCCTGGCCGGCTCTCAGGATTTTCCCGCCCACTCCCTAGTTCTTTCTGTTACAGACTTGGGCCACAGCACTAGGCTTCTAAAGTGAGTGTCGGGGTTCCAAACTCAGGCGGGCTGCAAACAAGCCCTCGGTTGCTGAGATCCCTCCCCAGCCCCAGGGCGAGCTGTCTTTATGGGGAACCTGCACATTCTGACGTGACGTTTCTGAACCTGGAGCTTCAATAGCCTGTGCAGCGCAGCACTTCTACCAGGCAAACTAAAAAACGTTGATTTCTGTTCTCCACACATCAATTATCTCTGATTAAAGCTCAGGGAAAGATACATCTCCTTGGGTATCTGTATTTCCGTGATTACAGCCACAGCAGAACGCCTCGTTCTGTCCTTACGCTTGAAGTTGAACCGATGACAGGCGACACACGTAAAATCGTAAGGATTGCAACTTGTGTTTGAATGGGTAGGAGCCAGAAGGTAAACAAGATAGGAGTTTCTCCGTGTTAGTTTTCTTTAAAACCATATATTTTAAAGGGCGCCGGGCAGCATCACTTTTTCCCTTGGAGAAGAAAAGTGCACAGCTTGTGTGGACATTATCTCCCCATCTCTCCTGGGCTGCACCCCAAGTCTCAAGCGCTTGAGGAAGTGTACGGAAGGTTGTGCTACGTCGGTGATTGATTCAGAAGGTTGCTGCCACCTATCGGCGCGTGTGAGTACCTGCATTCGCGTCTTGTCTGGAGGAAAAGAAAAACCAAAGGGAATCTGAGATAATTAGATGCCAAGGAAGGTGAGTTTGCAGAATGGAAGCTGGCAATCAGAGGGCACGGCGAGGGAGATCCGTCCTCTAAGCCAAGAGGTACAGCTCTTTCCCCTGCCCTAAAGGTGAAATAAAATAATCTTTCACGGGGACCCATCTCCGGGAAAGGAGAAAACCAAAACAAAAGCAACCCCACCCACCAGTGGTTCGCCACTCCCCCTAACACACTGCAGTAAGCGCCTGTCAGCTTAGCCCGTTTACGCTCACTGCGAGATTGCAACACGACACATAATGTTTAAATTAGTTCTGAAAAAAGTATTTGTTCCACTTGTTTATATCCTCCAAATCCTTGAATCTGGACTCTGCTACGTGGTGGGGACTTGGCCAAGAGACCTTTTTAAGAAACGCATCTATAAAAGTCTTTTCTGAAACATCCCCAACAAGACGTTATCAAGGCTGTGTGTGAGGGCTGACTCTGTATGGGAATCAACCAACTGGACCCTGGGAGCCCACGTATGTGGTGAAGCGTTGCTGGGTAATTTCCAGATGAGCCTAATGTTTAAATCGATAGATAAGGGACGGACATAGTTTCCTTTGCTGCAGATTTTCTTTGGAGGGCTGCAGGTTTTCCTTGCCTTTGATTTAAAGTGGAACACCAACCAGCTCGTTCTTGATCTGAAGTCTCAAGTTGACAGTGGGCTCTCCAGAAGGCCAGCAATCCCGCTGTTTTTGAGTACCATCAACCTCTATGATCCTGTGAGTCAGCTCCTCATAGTAACCGCCCCCTGTCCTTTTCTCTCAGTCCGGGAGAACCTGACTAACACACTGGAGTAAAGCATTTCCAAGATGATGTATTCAGCGTCCACATCCCCACAGACGTCTCAGGCCAAGCAATTAGCATGCAGAAGAACGGAGAGCCAGACTTAGAACCTCTTGGCTTTTTCTGCCTTCTCTGCGTTCGTCCCCACTCGTTCACAGGAAGCAGTTACTGAACACAGCTGACACTTAGGGGCTCTCCGTTTTGCCTTAACCTCAACGATAAAATCTACACTCAACATCTCAGTCCCGCACAGTGTGGTAGGTAGCCTTGCCTTCCACAGCACCACATTCTCCAGGTTATTCTCCTGCGTCATCAACTGTCCCTACTTCGATGGTCTGTGTTTTACCTGTGTCTGTGACTACAAAGCTCTTGCCTAGATCTTTTCGTCTTCCACGTTTCGTCCCTTCAATGCTGCCTGTAAGTTGATTTCCACGCTCATCTTTTTAATACCAAACTCATCCCAATGCTCCAGATTTGTTTTACTGGGATGTCCCTAAATACAGAGTGAGTGATGCAAAGGGAACACTGTTACATAATAGATCTGAATGTCTCCTTGCAACCCCGGTTGAGTCCGGATGGGATGCTTGTACCCTCAGCCCCTCGGTAGCGTAAGTGGAAACTATGGTCTTCATTCCTGCTTTTCCCCAAGCATCTAAAACCAGACTTCTCTGTAAGCCTGGACCAACTCAGCTTCAGTGCTGCCTCTTCTGAGCAAACTCTGCCTTGTCCCTAATCATGGCCACCAAGCTTGAATTCTTTTGTGTGGTATTCTTCAATGGTCCTGAAGATTACCCTACCCCCCTCCCCAGCATTGCACATGCTAAATAAGTGCACAGAGGTGCAGGCACTTTACTGACTGAGGTCTTCCCCAGCTCCACTTTCTGTCTTCTTGCCCAAAGCCTTTTCACTGGCGGAAGCAGTTTGTTTCTACTTATTTGTGACCCCCATCCCACCCTCAGTACGAACACAGACTCATCTTGTTTTCAGCTGTTTAACGAGAACTAATAGATGCTGGTTCCAGATAGACCATAGCAGATGAATCCATTTCTCGAAAAATGTCTGGAAACGTTTAAATAATGTTTTGGGTTTTTTTTCTTCCAATGTCCCCAGCAGCAGACTGTTGTGGACTGCCCTGCTGCTGTTTGTATTTTGATGCTAATTCTGCTTCCCCAAGAGGGGCTGTCTAGGAGGAGTGAATCATATACTCAGGTGATTTCATGTGAACCTTCTCCCCATTTTAATGTGTAAAATAAAGACTAGAGTCAGTGATTGGGCAGTGGAAGGGAAGGTGGGGCTGAAAATTTAGAAGAAGAAAGAGGGAAGGAGGGAGAGAGGAAGACAGAGGAGGAGGAGGAGGAGGAGAGGAGGAGGAGGAGGGAGGAGGAGGAGGAGGAGGAGGAGGAGGAGGAGGAGGAGGAGGAGGAGGAGAAGTGGTGGAAGGAAAATGGAGCAGAAGCACATCTCCTGGCTATAAGAAATCTCTTAGCTGGGAACAGAGCATTGTAGTGGTAGATCTGCCCAATCTAGTCACGAGCTTGTATCCATATTAATTGAGTTGTGTTTTTCATTGCACGGGCTTATTTGGGTTGAGAATTTACAAAACAGCAGACAACAAAAGAAACAGTATGGTGTCTCTGGTGGATTTTGCCCTCACTTTGCTGTTCTTAGGTATCTGAGTTTTCGAGGAGTAGCCTGTTTGTCCCACATCCCAACATTGCTACCTATTTGACTTAAAGTCTGTCCCATGATTAAAGGAAGAAATCTGCCTTTAAATACTACAAGTTAGCACAATAATGCCCATGAACGAACGTCTCACTCCGAGGGTGGGTAAATATCAAATCTAATCACATGACTAGTTTGTTTTGTCGGAGATTGAAGCTGCTTATTTTTTAATGGACTTGAAACTACACGAGTTCCTCTGCCTGAAATCACAACCTAGTAAAAGCTTCCTTTCACCTCACACTGGTTCCTCTGAAAACCTGAACACAGGCACCAAGACACACAGAGCTCAAAGGCTATACTTCTATGAGTTCTAAGATCAAACCTGAACTCCCAACAGGCTAGATGATATAGGGGCATGGACAAATCTCTTGAAGTTCTAGAACCTTCTCTCTGTGTGAAATGCCCCTAGAACTTTTCTTCCAACTCTCATCTAGGTCATTTCAAAGGACTCCACGAACTAATGCAAAGTAAAAGCACACAGGACCACGAACGCTTGAATTAGAAGTTTAGTGCCTGGCGTAGTGTGTGTGTGCTAACAGAGTTCCACAGCAGGCATTTATGCTGTGGGATTTCTGAGAATATATTTATCTCCTGTACATGAAATATGTATAAATTTGAGACAAGAAGGAAATCATTGGTGCCTCATTTGAATATCTGAGGCAGTTACAGGAACAAAACGTTGCGCATGGGAGCTGGGAAGCCCTTCAGGGTGGTTCCTCCCCATGCCTCATCTTCAAGGTTGTGTCTCCATGTGCTTGGAAGACTAGCCTGGAGCTTGAGGTTTCTGTATCCAGGTCCAATGACTTCTTGATCATCCTGTAATGTCATATTTATCTATATTCATTATAGATCTATCTATATTCATTCAATATAATGATTCATTATAGATTAACATAGCAACAGCGCACATTTGGCCTCTCATCTCTTCAGTTTTCAAATGCACCCTCGATGGTATTTCACTGCATCCTGGATCTCCCTGCATCCTTTAACAATCAAGACAACCCCTATCATCATTCTCTACATGCTGGCCTGATGTAGATTTCCTAGTATGATTCTCTCCCCAAGTACTTCTCGGCTGTGTCAAGTTGACAGTTAAACTACCCAGCACAGGTATCTCTCTTAGGCACTCTCCTTTTATGTCTTGAATTGGAATTTCTCACTTTACCCAGAGCTCACTGGTTATGCTAGGCTTGCCGGATAGCAAGCCCTTAGGATGCACACGTCTTTGTTTCTATTATACTAGCATTGTGGTTGTGTGTCTCCATGCCAGGCTTTGTATTGTGGGTTATGGAGTATTGAACTGGGTATTCTGGTGATGGAGCTACCTCTCCAGTTCAAGAAGAGGGTCTTCAATACATTGATTGCATCATATATATACATATATATACACATACATACATATGCATATATATATGATCTGTGAGAAATATATATGATCATACATCTATATATGTGTATGTGATCATATATATGTATGTGTGTATTGTATCATATATATATGCATGTATGTATACATTCCATTGCAATATATATATGCATCTATGTATTGTATCATATATATTCAATGGAATGTGCACACACACAGTCACATGCACACACTCACACACACACACACACACAGTTCAGTCTGCTAAGTCCTTTTATGATATGTTCACATGATGCAATGGCTGATCTTGGTTGCAAACTTGAACAAGACGTGAACAATAGCCAGGAGACACACCTCTGCGTGTCTGTGAGGACATTTCCAGAAAGGACTCACTGTAGGGAACAGATCCTCCTGTTTCAGAGAGGGAAGTACATTTCCCAACAGGTGACCCAGACATAGGGAGGTCTGAGGGAAAAGTTTTCCCTTCTTTCTTGCTTCTGCTTCTTCCGAGTAAGTGGGTCAATCCCTCAACTGGCTGCTGGCGTGCTGCTGCCATTCTCTACGGCCAAAGTCCAGGGTCCTTAGCAGGAAACTTTCTACCTTCTCAGCATCAGATTGAGGCTGCTGAGCCGCTGAGGTCTCCAGCTTTGTGGGTTGAGCAGCTATAATGTTCCCAGTCCTTGCAGCATGAGAAGGATTGGGATATGCAGCGACCTTGGCATAAGCCAATCTAATAAATACCGCTCCCACTCTGCAAATACAAACGTCTTTTTTCTTTTGTTTCTGTTTCTCCTGAAAGTATGACCTAATCTGGACGGTGTCCGCCACAATTTCTGCAAAGAGGAGCTCAGAGCCCATGTTTCCTTCCTTGGGTCTGAGGGCCTTCGCTCCACCTCCCTGGCAGACTCTTACAACCTCATGCTATGTCGTCCTTCTCCTGCAAACAAGACACCATGGAGTCAGGCCTTCTCATATCCGGTTTCACACAAGGCTGTCACATCGGTCAATTGCTGAAGTGTCTTAGACCATAATTCTCAATTCTACTAGCTGGAACTATCAGAAGGAGTTTCACCAGGCATGGCTTCTCAGCGAACAGATTCTCCCTCTCAAAATACTGGACAAAAGGCACAGCAGGAAGTTAACATAAGCCAAAAGGACTGAGGTGAAAGATCTGTTATGAACACTGGGCATAAAAAAGAAAATCAAACTCACTTGGAAATTTAGGTTAGCTGGGAACAGAGAAATTCCAGATAGTAGTAATAATGATATCTATGATTTATTGAGTGAACATTATGTCAAATCCTACCTGCAATGAGTTTTTATGTACTATTTCACTTTATTTATAAGGCTCCAATAAAGATCCGTTCTATCTATCTATCTATCTATCTATCTATCTATCTATCTATCTAATCCATCTCCTATATATATGTATCTACATATATTCTATTACTACCATATATGTGAGGGTGCATGTATATGGATATAGATATATATGCATCTACAATCTATTTCTTAATTATTTGTACATATATCTGTCATCCACTTATCTATCAGATCATTTATAGCTATTATTTATCAATGTATCCTTCTAAGTATGCTGCCTATAATCTGCCTAGTTTTCATCTGTCCATCTATGTATCTGTCTCCATCTATATGAATCAATATTGCCAGCTGGGGACACAGGTTCATGGTAGAAGCACTTTCCCAGCAAACACAAGGCCTAAGGTTCAACCCCCTGCACTGTGAAATGAAATGAACGAAGAAAATCACCATTGTCATTCAGCAAGGGCTACAGAAATTTTCAACTTGTCCAAAGTCCTGCAGCGGAGCTGAGGGTCCAGATCCAGGCAGTGTGACCTCATGTCTCTCCACCATGACAGAACGATGTTCTCCCGCCAGCTCTTCAGAGTTGCCTGGTATCCCGGCTTTAATTTCCCCATGGTCTTTCCTAGTCTTCCAAGCAAATGAACACCAGCTCTGAATCTATTGTGGCACACATGGGTCTTATCCCCATTGGGCTGCACAGCCCTCGCCTGAGTCGGTGTGGTGGTGTGCCCACCGCAGGTGCTCAATTAGTGTCTGTGGAAACTCCAAGAATGAGAAGGGCTTTGAAGTTTAAATCAGGAGAAAGTGCATCTCCTTAGAGTCAGCAAATCTCCACGGGATGCCTGTTAGGAGCCAGCGGGGACAGTGTTAGCTCGGCCCGAGCAGAATGCAGTCTTTAATTACAGGGAAGGCAAGTGTGTCCTCAATGAGGTATAATGAAGAGCGCTATCAGAGCCATCAGAAGGAAGGATCGGAGAACTGCAGCTCTTAACTGATCAAGGGCACCTGAGGATGATACTGGATATTGAAGAGGCTTTCCAGGACATGTAGGCTGGCCTTGAAAATGGAACTCGTTCTATAGATTAGGCTATAATATAGTAGGGTCATTGGGTGAAAATAATGAAAGCGTAGGGTAAAAGAAGTGCAAGCTGTGTTTGAAAGTTACTGTCTAACCTATGTGTGCACGTATGTGTGTATGCATGTGCATGTAGGTGTGCGTGTACATGTGTGTGCATGTGTGTGTGTCTGTGTGTGTGTGTGTGCATGCATGTGTGTATGCATGTGTGTGTATAGTGTGTGACTATATGTGTAAGGGTTGAGAAATAGATATGCAGTGAAAAGGGATCAAATGTGAAGGATAGCAATAAATATCAGAGAGTTTGGATTCTGTATGCCAAGCAAAAGGAACTCTGGAAAGACTTGCAAACATGTGAGTTAAGTGATCAGGTCTGTGTGTTCAAAGGGCAATTGTGGGTCTGTGATGAAACACAGAAGGGAATGAATAGTTTTTCCATTTATATCCATCTGTCAATTACTCTTCCTTATTATATGCATTTATGTCAGCATCTATATTTATCATATCATCTGCCCTGCATCTATCTGTCTGTCTGTCTATCTATCATCTATCTATCTCTCCATCTTCTACTGTCTATTTATCAATTGTCCATATCTATCTGTCTGCCTGTCTGCCTGTCTGCCAACCCATCTGTCTATCATTTACTCCAGTGGTTTTTCAACTGGGAACAACTTTGTCCTTAAAGGAGATTTGATAATCTCTAGAGGCACAATGGTGAGTTGTCACAACTTTGGTAGAGGAAGGAGTGCATTCCTTGCATCTAGTAGGTAGAAGCCAATGATGATGATAAATTTCCTACCACACACAAAACAGCCCCCAGCATCAAAGAATCATCCATCCCCAGTAGTGTGACGAAAGAAAACCTCTTGTCTACTCAGATGCAGAAACCTGCCTTTGGGCTAACCCCAAGTAGAACTAAAGCAAGCAACCTTTTCCACTAGACACCAGCTACCTTCTTCCTACACCTCAGTTTCTTTCAAAACCCTCAGATCTGAAATAGTTCAAAAGCAGGATGAATGGAGCTCACTTTCAGCTCTTTCTCTGCTTAGTGGAAGTGGAGAAAGGCATGGGATTTGTCTCTTTTGGCATCAGTGTTCTTCCTAAGGGCACTGACTCTAGAGAGCTGGTTTTGTAAGTGAAAAAGCTTCAAGATGTGAAAAACAAGGGCAGCTTTCATAGAGTCCTGACTATTTCCCTGCACTCTTACACCCTAATCCTGTGTTTGCGGTGAAGGAAACTGAGGCAAAGGTTATAAATAGTTTGGAGAATAATTTCTCAGCTGGCGTTCATATAGCCAGCTAAAGCAGGTTCAGAAGCCAAGTCTAAATGCCAGCCACTGTACCGTGTTCGTCTTGAATATTCTACTCTCTTTTTATCGTGTTCCCATTGGTGTTGATGTAATGAGTCTAATTTTATTTTGCCTAGAAAGCCTGGGTGGCTGAGGAGAACTATACGCTGCACCAAGCAGGCTGTCTTGTGAGTAAAATGAAAATGCTGTTACAGCAATGGGGATCGTAACCAGATGAAAGTGTCTGGCTCCGCGTCACTGGTTTATGGTTAGTCCCGTGCTGTTTTGAGAAGGAATAGGGTGACTCATACCTGGCATTGTCTGTGTTGCCTGTAGCTGAAGCAACTAGAAGCTTCCCACTTTCTAGAATAAATGATCAAGAGCTCTGAATCATCATTTGTTATATATTCCCAAAACTACAGGTAAGGGACTAGGGAGAGAGTTCCTTGTTGCTCGAACACAGTTTGCTTTTCAGCACCCATGCTGAACGGCTCCTAAACTCCTCTAACTCCAGCTGCAGGGGATCCAACTTCCTCTTCTGGCCTCTGTGGCCAGAAGGTGCTACCTGGATCCATGTGACTTATATTCACAGGGACACACACACGTATACATAAATAAAAAAGTGAAATGTATTTTCAAAATTAGACACGAGCATATCCTCTCCAGACTGTACACTTTGAAATTTGGCTTTGTTTAGTCATCTGTAGCTCACACACTGTAGGTCGAATGTTTAGCGGGTCATCAGAATTTTGATTCATTTCCCGGAACCCCTTTTCTTTGTAGGGTGGGTCTCCGTTGCTTTGGTTCTTGTACAGTTCTGTGTAGAGGTTGGTATTAAGGTCCTGCCGTGATGCCTGCTGTGCTTGGCAGGATTTGTGCTGCCTTCACCATGGTACATGCATCGGGGTTCCAGGCTTAGGTCATCCTTTTAAACTACAGGTACAATCTCAAGGTAAAATTTCCTACTTTAAACCAGTACCCCATTCAGAATTGGAAACCCTCCCCACAACCTGACCGTTCTATAAAGGAAGCAGTAAACTGGACATGGAAGGTGGCCATGGTAGTTTGTGTCCATAATTCCAGCACTTGGGTGACTTAAGCAGGAGGATTGCTAGTTTGAGCTGAGCCTGAACTGCATAGTGTTAAAGACAGGCAGACAAGTAGGCAGACAGACAGACACACAGACAGAGAGGAAAAGAGGACAACAAGAATGGGGACCAATTACTGAGGCAGGAGTGATGTCAATGTAGGGAGGGAACACATGATCTCTTTGAACATCTTGAGAGCCAAGGCCAAAGACCCAATTGCAAATGAGAAATTAGGAGAAATCATGCGGATTTATTTAAGAAGCATTTTACTTGACACAGGAGCCTTCAGAAATGAAGGCCTAAAAAGACCGGAGAACCTGTCTTCATTTTTATGTTAGTCTTAGGGAAACGTCATCTCTTTAGCCATGAAGAAACATGATTGGATAAAGAAGACTCAGCCCTACTGCTAAGAAGCTGGGGGAGGGTGGGGAGCAAGGCCAGTTTGTTGAGATTCGTTTCCCTGCTGTGTGCCCGTGCTTTCGGAGATGAGTGCTTCCTTCTGAGATGTGGGGGTGGGAGCGGGGCTTCCCCCGAATAATCATCTTATTGCTTGTTTTCATCTGGGCTTTGTAGCCTGATTCTATGGAGAAAGAGGGAAAGAAACCCTAAGTTTTGTGGCCGTTGCTCCAGTTTTCCCAATTTCCAAGTTGCTATACTTTGGGATAGCGCAGTCAAACACCCCCGCTCCCGCCCTCCCCCCAGCTAAAGGAGCTGTCAGCTGAAGAGGTCCCATTTGCCCTCAATTGATTCTCTAGAGACCACAAGTTGACTTTGAGGAAGAGACAATGGCCTTAGAAACCGAGCCCTGGGGAAACTCAGATCATCCTTGCAAATGGTCTTTACTGACAGCACATTTGCTATCCATAGATGGAAACAGATTAAGGGCTTCAGAAAAGCTGTGAGTATATGGCAGGGGGTGGGGGAGGGAAGGGGAAGAAGCTTCGTAGGTCAGAGGCCAGATAGAATCTGAAGAAAAGGCCACGATGAGGAACTGGAAAACTGTTGACGATTCTATGCATGGGGTCACTTATTCACGATCTTGAAGACCATGAAGATGAGATTCATCAGCATCTCTTCCCCTGGAGTAAAACTTCTCTTTCCAGTTTCAGTGAGAAACAGAAGGCAGCCCTACCGTCCCAGGAAACCCAGCACATCTCATTTGTTATTCAGTGGAAGCAGCTGATCCAGGACGAGAGCCCAAAGAGGTGTTTTTGCTTAAAATGAATGGCTGAGGTCATCTCTTAAAAGCCTGCCATTTACATGAACAAAGGAGAAGTGACTTCCTGACAGCAGTGATGGGAAAGTGGAAACACTGACCTGAAGGAGCCACCCCCAGGCCTCCACTCATGACTCACTCCAGTTTGTCCTCTGACCTGCCTTCCTAATCATTCCACCTCCCTTTCGTCGTGGAATTACTTCTGCCTGGTGATTTCAAGTCCCCCTTTGTGAGGAAGAGGCCGCTCAAGACTGTTCTTCCAACCTTTCGGAAATAAGTCTTATGGATTCTTCCCAGAGAACTGAAAGGTAAGGCAGGGAACAGAGTGGGTGTGGTCTAGACGAGAAGGGAACCCAGCAGTTTCCATGGCAACACTACCTGGAGACACAGATGGTTCCAGGTCACTAATTCTCATGGTGCTTGGGTACAACCACTATCACCACTACCATCACCATTATCACCATCACCACCACCATCACCATGATATGGTACTATGGACCAAACAATGCTCTGTGTATTTTAAGGACCATCTTGATTATAGAATACATCATCGACATCTATTATTTCTTTTCTTTGACAGGACAAATAGACGACTTTTTGTCCTATTTTTCCTAAGTGAGTTCGTGGCTTCTGTTGATGCTGCTTAGATTTCCTTAATGGAAGGGCATTCGACTCTTCCCTAACAACTATGGGAGACACACACACACTCTCTCTCTCTCTCTCTCTCTCTCTCTCTCTCTCTCTCTCTCTCTCTCTCTTTTCTGATCTGAATCCCCGCACAAGAGATTCTGTCTTTCTCTGGTTACCCTCTTGGGTTTTGCTTTGCATTTATTTTGCCTCAAGGTGCATATGCTAATGATCGAAGGCAACGAAACAGAGGAAATGAGAAGATGTTTATTTCAGGAAAGGTTTTGTGTTCTCTTTCTGACACTTGCTAGTGTCAAGGAGGTCTCCATCTGAAGACTCCAAAAGGAAAGGCAGATTAACACGAGAGGAAATTACAGGTTTGTTTAACAAAATTATTGCATGGCATGGAGCATTCACAAATGACAATGTGGAGTCAGGAGATGGCTCAGTTGGTAAAGTGTCTGGCTTGCAAGCAGGAGAACAAAGTTGGATTCCTAGAATCCATGTTTAAAGCTAAAAAGTCTGACATGTTTGGCATGTTCTTATGATCCCAAGGCTCAGATGGTAGAGACAGGCCAAAGCCTTGGGCTCACTAGCCAGCCACTGAAGACGAGCTTATACCTGTGCACACATGCATGTGCAGAGAGGTGGGGGAAGGGAGGGAGAGAGAGAGACAGAGAGACAGAGGGAGAGAGAGAGAGAGAGAGAGAGAGAGAGAGAGAGAGAGAGAGAGAGAGAGAGAGAGAGAGAGAACATCTGAAGAAAGATATGTTTTGCTCAGTTTGGTGAAATGGATCATTCGGGAGAAGTGAGCACACAATGATAGAGACCTTGCCTGTTTGCTGGGGTTCTTCCTAGAATCTCTGTGATCTCCTCTCCCTGTGGGTATAGGAAGGGAACCCTGTCACAGTCAATCTCTTACAAACGAGCCATTCTATTACTTGGTGTAATGACTACATATCTTGCCTATCTCTAACTCGGCTTGTTTCTAAAAACAGGCCGATCATCCATGAGGAATGCTCTGTAAGTGAACTACTTGAGGAGATCTAACACCAAGATGGCCATCTAAGTGGCCCCTAAGAGACCCCAAACTCCATTATCATCCCATTGGCAAATTAGATGATACCTTCAGTACCATGACAGTTGAAGGTTGCCATGACGACGACCAAACATAACCATATAAAATGGATCAAAAGAGGTGGTGCCCTCGATCCAGAAAATTCCTACATATTCCCACAAAAGGTCCGAGCACCTCTCTTCTTTGTTAGCCTGCCCTCCCATTTATTTCTTTCACTGTGCTTATGCTTCCCCCCTTTTGGAGGTGAAGAAGTTGACTCTGAACTCCACTCTGCCTTCTCCACTCTCTGGCCTCTGAAGTAACTTCTGCTTTCAGCATGGACTCAGCTATAGTCTTGTCTATGTGGCACTAACGGTAAGATTATATCTCTCTCTGAGAAGAAGGCTAAGGAATTCTGGGTAATCTCTCTAGTGGATGCTTGTGGTACCCCTTGTAGTTATGGTTTCCGTCACCATGGCTACCAGTTTAGACGGAGGAAAGACTTACTTGACTCACACTTGCGAAGGTTGACTATATCATCGATGGGACTCTGCTGAGGCAAGTAGTGGTATGAAGAGCTCAGTGGGTCAAGCTCTTCATTATCTCTTTTGGAAGCATGGTCCTGGTGATGTGGCTTCCTTCTACTTAAAGCCACATTTCATGCCAGAAATGAAGCCCCAACTCTTCAATACACAGGTTTTGGAGAGATTCTTGCCCAACCCTTAGTAGGTCACTTACATATGAGATTTCTTACCCACAGTTAAAAGCAAATCTTTGCATATCTGTTGTATGTGTGTTTATGTGTATGGTTAAGGGACACACATATATGTAAATGAATGTCTTCATGCAAGTGAAGGACAAGTGGCAGCTTTGGGTGTCACATTTCAGGCACCACCCACCTTCTTTTTTAAAAGTAGGAGCTTTCAGTGACCTGGGACTCATCCATTAGTCTGGATTGGTGGGCCAGGAAGCCCCAGAGATGCGCATATCCACGAATGCCTCATGCTGGGATTATTTTTGGTTTGTTTTTTTAACTTGTGTTTTACATAGCATGTGTGCTTTAAAACCCAGGATAATATTGTATGTGCAGTTGACAAGCCCACTCTCAAGATGGGCAATGAGTATCAGAGAACGCATCACACACTCGGAGCTGGAATTTGAATTTGTGTCTGTTTGGTTATAATGTCCAACCTCTTTTCCACTCTTCCCGTGGCTCTGGGGCAAGAGATAATTACTGCTCATCAAGTTACAAACCAATATTTGAACACATAGTAAAGAACCCTAAGGAAGGGCTGGTGAGATGGCTTAGCAGGTAAAGACCTGTTCTTTCCAACCTGACCACCTGAGTTCCTTCCTAGGACCCGAATAGTAGAAGAGAAAACTGGTTCCCACAAATTGTCTTCTGATTTACACACACACACACACACACACACACACACACACAGACACACGCACACGCACACACTAGTGCACATGTAAACAATATATTTTTAAGAACTCCAAGGAAAATCTCATTTCAAGGGCTTCTAGAAGAATTGTAAAAACATACTCCTTTGGGTTTATCTTGAAGGCACACCTCAATGTTCACATATTGATTTTACATATGTGCAGCCCACCTAGTTACCATATCTGTTGCTCTAATTTTCCCTCAGACGGTCGCTTATTTCCTAAAGACTTTGCTTTGCACCACCGAAACCAAAACACTAAGAAAGCCATCCTGATAGAATCCTTAACAAGTTGAGACATTCAGTGGTGAAACTCTCACCCAGGGCCAAGGCAGAGAGCTGTGGCCTCCTCCTTTTTAAAGAGACCCACAAATCAAGTAGAAACACGAGCAGTTTCCAAGTTTGAATTAACAGTACTGCCTAACGCTGGAAATTTTGGTGACAAAGCCCTGACGTGTACAAATGTCTTTATGAAGTAGAGGGAGATGTTCTAAATCCCAGTAGGAGATCGGGTAGGAGTGCTGAGGTTATGCCTGCCTAATTACGTCCATCCTACCCTTAAAACACCGAGGCTTAAGGTGAAGAATGCTCTAATCTACGGAAATGCATTATTATGATGTATAGAAGCCCCTTTAACAGCTGTGTGCCACTTCAGTTATGATTGCCTTTCCAGTATGACTTTTAAAAAAAAAATGATGCCACCATGTAGCCCCCTAGATTGGTTTTTACTGGTAATAGGGGAACAATTTGAAAGCTAACAGTCTCTGGCAAAAACTGAACGTGGCTACTTATTGAAGAATTGATTAATTAATAATTATTCATTAACTAATGCTAAATGCCTCCCGTGTTCTTTGTACCCCTCAGCCAAAAGATACTGGTGCTAGATTTTGGCACCAAAGCTAATTATTAATTATCACTCTGAGACTCTGGAATTTGAATGAAGTACAGAAGTTTGCTAGGAGCTTGCTTTCCTGGAGAGTTTCAATGAGGAAACACAAACAAACAAACAAGCCAGCAAGCAAACAGCAAAGCTGCAGCCCCTTGAGCTGCCTGCTTGGCTCTTTGTGCTTCACGTACAGCAGCTGGGGCCTAAGGGGAAGGTTTGGAACGTGACGGAAAGCTATACAGGAAAGCATTCATCGCTGAAGCACTGAGGGAGTGTTTTCATGTGCTGAGTCTTAAGTAACTGGGGGGATCGTTTTAATTGAATGTGCCACCAGCTTGCATTGCACGGGGTGTGGTTAATACCCCACTCCATGGCTTCAGTATACTTGTTTAACATTTTGACTACTGGGGCCCAATTACATCTTAGGTCTCGGAACAGCATTAAACAAAGAATGACATTTTCACATGGTTTGGGGAAAAGAAATTAATTCCTTTCATATTTTAATTGTGTACAAGACTGCGAAGGACTGCACAGAGTTGAGCGTCCAGTTTCGGATTCCTTGCCTGACCTAAGACAAAAGTTTAGGTATTTGCATGATCGGTGGTAAATTGTAAAAGGCTTCAAAACTTTTCTCCTGGGTGCTACATCTGTTTGTTTTAAATGTCATTGCAGTTAGAAGTGCTTTGACTGTTAACGTTTATGGAATTTCCAGAATCTATAACAGTCTGTAAATGCAAGGCACATCGTCTCAGGACATGTGGCATTTAGAAAAATTAACACTGAGCATTTACTGGCTATTTTGATGTGTGTCTTTGGTAGTCTTTGAGAGCTTGAATTGGGAGTTAAGCTAGAATTACATGTGCTTAAGTCTGAGAGAAAGACAAGTGGGCATTTGCTTAATCCTTTGATCCAGGACTAGGCCAGGTAATTGAGTAGGACTTGTCTGTGATGTTCTGAAAGATTTCCAGTAACCTTTTCTTGATAGCCTAATTCAATGCTGAATATGAAAGTTCTACCCTATATCTTATTTAATTCCTTCTTGCTGCATCAAAGAATTTGCTCTCTATGAATGTTGAGAAGAGCAATAAAAATGTATTTACATGATCTTCTAGATTCCTAAAGATAGCTATTAAAGTCCTCTTCAATTTCCTTCTTGCTAAGCTAATTAGCCCAATTCTTTTAATTTAACCTTTCTTTCTAAGCTCACATGGAGTAGTTTGAAATCTGGAAGGATTTATACAGGAAATCCTCAGGTATATTGTTAAATGATTTTAAGAATATTGATATGTACGTAGCCATGAGGCATTTGGAGGGCCAGAGAGCATTTTAATAAGGATATTCTACAGTGAAGGTTATAAAATCCTGCTGCTGGCAGATGTCAAGATCAAACAGGCACAGGCTGGGACCTGGTGAAGGGGTCAGGTTCTTAACCTTGTGAGAGAGTCAGTGTTCCACAGAACTCAGCCTCCATTACCTCAGCTGCCAGAGGTGAGGATGGTCACTGCCCAGTGCAGGTCTCATCAAAGATGACCTCTCCCAGACTGTTGGAGGAAACTGACAAAGATTCACACCAGAGGACTTTGAGGTAGGAGGAGGTCAGAGGGTGATAGGAGAGCCTACATTGGTTTGGTCTTGGTCCACAGACGTAGAGTGAGGAAGTGGGATGTTTTCATACCATCCTGGTGAGACACGCAGCCTCAGGTCTCCACACTGGTCTTTATTCTGTACGGTAAGAACAGCACACTGAAGGGGCTAGAGACCCCATGAGGGCAACAATGCCAACCAACCAGAGCTTCCAGACTCAACCACCACCCAAAGACTAGACATGGACTGACCCAGGGCTCCAGCTGAATATGTAACAGAGAACAGCCTCGTTGGGCATCAGTGAAAAGGGAAGCCCTTGGTCCTGCCAAGGTTGGACCCCCAGTGTAGGGGATTGGACGGGGGGAAGCAGTAATGGAAGGTGGATGAAGAGGGGAACACCCATAAAGAAGGGGAGGGTGAGAGATTAGGGGGCTGATGGAAAGGGAATAACATTTGAAATGTAAGTAAGAAATACCCAATTTAATAAAAATGGGGGAAAAAAAACCCAGCACCGCAGACAAGCTAGAGTGAAGGCTCAGGTAATAAAGGCTTTCAAGCGCTGGAATGTGAGTTCAATCTCCAGAGCTCCCTGAGAGGTGGAGAAAGGTGAATCCCTGGGGCTGGCTGTCACTTCCAGCCCATTACAGCAAAACAAACAAGGAAATGAATAAAGTGGATGGAGGTTCAAGGATGACAGCAAAAAAGCCTATATTCAACAAAACTGGAAAATCTGGAGGAAATGGACAATTTTCTAGACAGATACCAGGTATCAAAGTTAAATCAGGAACAAATAAACCATTTAAACAACCCCATAACTCCTAAAGAAATAGAAGCAGTCATTAAAATTCTCCCGACCAAAAAGAGCCCAGGTCCAGATGGGTTCAGTGCAGAATTCTATGAGACCTTCATAGAGGACCTCATACCAATACTATCCAAACTATTCCACAAAATCGAAACAGATGGAGCGCTACTGAATTCCTTCTATGAAGCCACAATTACTCTTATACTAAAGCCACACAAAGACCCAACAAAGAAAGAAAACTTCAGACCAATTTTCCTTATGAATATTGACACAAAAATGCTCAATAATTGCAAACCGAATCCAAGAACACATCAAAATGATCATCCATCATGATCAAGTAGGCTTCATTCCAGGGATGCAGGGATGGTTTAATATATGAAAATCCATCAATGTAATCCACTATATAAACAAACTCAAAGATAAGAACCACATGATCATTTCATTAGATGCTAAAAAAGCATTTGACAAAACTCAACACCCCTTCATGATAAAAGCCCTGGAAAGATCAGGAATTCAAGGCCTATACCTAAACATAGTAAAAACAATATACAGCAAATCAGTAGCTAACATCAAACTAAATAGAGAGAAACTTGAAGCAATCCCACTAAAATCAGGGACTAGACAAGGCTGCCCACTCTCTCCCTACTTATTCAATATAGTACTTGAAGTCCTAGCCAGAGCAATCAGACAGCAAAAGGAGGTGGAAGGGTACAAATTGAAAGGGAAGAAATCAAAATATCACTATTTTCAGATGATATAATAGTGTACTTACGTGACCCCAAAAGTTTCACCAGAGAACTACTTAACCTGATAAACAACTTCAGCAAAGTGTTGGGGTATAAAATTAACTCAAACAAATCAGTAGCCTTCCTCTACTCAAAGGATAAACAGGTTGAGAAAGAAATTATGGAAATGACACCCTTCACAATAATCCCAAATAATATAAAGTATCTTGGTGTGACTTTAACCAAGCAAGTGAAAGATCTGTATGACAAGAACTTCAAGTCTCTGAAGAAAGAAATTGAGGAAGATCTCAGAAGATGGAAAGATCTCCCATGCTCATGGATTGGCAGGATTAATATAGTAAAGATGGCCATTTTGCCAAAATCAATCTACAGATTCAATGCAATCCCCATCAAAATTCCTACTCAATTCTTTATAGAGATAGAAAGAGCAATTTGCAAATTCATTTGGAATAACAAAAAAACCCAGGATAGCAAAAACTATACTCAACAATAAAAGAACTTCTGGGGGAGTCACCATCCCTGACTTCAAGCAGTATTATGGAGCAATAGTCATAAAAACTGTATTGTATTGATACAGAGATAGACAGATGGATCAGTGGAACAGAATTGAAGACCCAGAAATGAACCCATACACCTATAGTCACTTGATCTTTGACAGAGGAGCTAAAACCACCCAATGGAAGAAAGATAGCATTTTCAACAAATGGTACTGGTTCAACTAGAGGTCAGCATGTAGAAGAATGCAAATTGATCCATTCTTTTTTTTTTTTTTTTTTTTTTGGTTCTTTTTTTCGGAGCTGGGGACCGAACCCAGGGCCTTGTGCTTCCTAGGCAAGCGCTCTACCACTGAGCTAAATCCCCAACCCCAAATTGATCCATTCTTATCACCCTGTACAAAGCTTAAGTCCAAGTGGATCAAGGACCTCTACATCAAACCAGATAACTAAAACTAATAGAAAGAAAAAGTGGGGAAGAGTCTCAAACACATGGGCACTGGGGGAAATTTCCTGAACAAAACACCAATAGCTCATGCTCTAAGATCAAGAATCAACAAGTTGTACCTCATAAAGCCGTAAAGCTTCTGTAAGGTAAAAGAGACTGTCATTAGGACAAAATGGCAACCAACAGATTGGGAAAAGATCTTTACCAATCCTACATCTGATAGAGGGCTAATATCCAAAATATACAAAGAACTCAAGTTAGACTCCAGAGAGCCAAATAACCCTATTAAAAAATGGGATACAGAGCTAAACATTCTCAGCTGAGGATTATTGAATGACCAAAAGTACCTAAAGAAATGCTCAACATCCTTAGTCATCAGGAAAATGCAAATCAAAACAACCCTGAGATTCCACCTCACACCAGTCAGAATGGCTAAGATAAAAAACTCAGGTGACAGCAGATGCTGGCGAGGATGTGGAGAAAGAGGAACACTCCTTCATTGTTGGTGGGATTGTAAACTGATACAACCATTCAGGAAATCAGTCTGGAGGTTCCTCAGAAAATTGGACATTGCACTACCTGAGGACCCAGCTATACCTCTCTTGAGCGTATACCCAAAAGATATTCCTACATATAAGAAAGACACATGCTCTACTATGTTCATAGCAGCCTTATTTATAATAGCCAGAAGCTGGAAAGAACCCAGATGCCCTTCAACAGAGGAATGGATTCAAAAAATGTGATACATCTACACAATGGAGTTCTACTCAGCTATCAAAAGCAATGACTTCATGAAATTCATAGGCGAATGGGATGAACTAGAAAATATCCTGAGTGAGGTAACCCAATCACAGAAAACACACTTGGTATGCACTCATTGATAAGTGGATATTAGCCAAAAAGCTCGAATAATCCAAGATGCAATCCACAGACCACAGGAAGCTCAAGAAGGATGACCAAAATGCGGATGCTCCCATTCCTTCTTGAAAGGGGGAAAAATATTCATAGGAGGGGATATGGAAGCAAAGTTTAGAGCAGCAACTCAAGGAATGGCCATTCAGAGCCTGCCCCACATATGGTCCATATATATATATATATATATCCACAAAAACTAGTTAAGATTGATAAAGCTAAAAAATGCATGCTGAAAAGGACCAGATATAGAGACACATCCCGAGAGACACATCCAAAGCATGTCCAATACAGAGGTCAATGCTAGCAGCAAACCACCGAACTGAGAATAGGACCCCCTTGACGGGAATTAGAGGAAGTATTGAAAGAGGTGAAGGAGCTTGCAACCCCATAAAAATAACAATGCCAACCAACCAGAGCTTCCAGGGACTAAAGCACTACCGGAAGACTATATGTGGACTGACCCAGGGCTCCAACTGCATATATAGCAGAGAATAGCCTTGTTGGGGCACCAGGGGAAACCGTTGGTCCCACCAAGGTTGGACCCCCAGTGCAGGGGAATATGGGGGCGGAATACCTGTATGGAGGGGAGGGAATGGGGGCTTATGGACAGGAAACCAGGAAGGGGAATAAAGTTTGAAATGTAAGTAAAGAAATGTATCTAACAAAAAATTTTTAAAAAAAGAATTGAAATGATACGCACGCATGCACGCACGCACGCACGCGCACATAGAGGACAGGGGAGAGAACTGATATTTAACTGGAATAAAATATGATCTTTCTTTCAGTCAGTTTGTTTCTAAAAGAGTTGGAATATTCATTTGAGTTAGCTCATAATTTTAAAAAAGAGTGGAAAATTTTCAATTTTAATTTATTTATCTCATGTGTATTATGAATAGTCACTATGGTTACCTTCATTATTTGTTACCAGTTTACAATTAACAAAATTAATTATGTAAGTATATTTAAAACTTTCGTTATTTTGTTATGCTGCATCAATATTTTCTGAAAATTTCACCTAAGCAATAAAACTGACCAAGAACATTAGAAAAAAAAAGACTGACAGCAAAGACAAAGATCATCCTCTAGGCTCTACACATGCACACGCATATATACAGGTGCATATGCATACACACATATGTGTACGTATACAAACATGAACCTGTACACACGTGTACCTGTACACACACACACACACACACACACACACAAAATAGCAACAACTTCTATTTTTATCATTATGCTAAGTTGCATGCATACTTGAAAGAAATGGGAATTGCAGATAAACCAAAGGACAGAAGAAAACCATCACTGGGTCCTACAGTCCAGGCAGCATTGTGCGGTTTCTTGCTGCAACTGCTATGCTTTTATTCTGAGTATTAATTTAAAAAATGGGATCACATTGTACATGCTTATATGTGCATTATTAAATATAGCAAAATTTTGTGAATGTATTTCAAACCAGCAGATACGATTTCCTGTAATCTCCATGAGCAGCAACATTTTATGATACAGTTGGCTTAACTGAGTTCACCAAGCTCTAAGGTTTTACAATAGAAGGTCTTATTCTTCAGTTTCTTTCCCTTTTCTTTCTTTTTTTTTTTTACACTAACTACATATGAAACTATCCCTTTATTGTATCCCCATTGGGACAGAAATATCCTAAAAGCTTTTTGCAGGTTGAATGTTTGTAAGTATCTATTGATAATATTCTTTTTCTATTTTTGAAATTTTCTTTTTATTGTTTGTATGAGTGCAGGCTCGCCCCTGCCATGGTATGCATGTTGAGATCAGCGGACCATCTCTGTGAACTGGCCATTGTCTTCCACTTTAAGGTCTGGAAATCTACCTCAGGTTGTGAGGCTTAAGTGGCAAGTACCCTTGAGCTATCTACCTAAATCCCAGTAAAACCCAGAGTCCTGCTCACTCTTACTTGGCTTACTCTTTGAGGCAATGTCTCTCCAGGAACCTGAAGTGAGCCAGGCAGTCAGCAAGTTCGAGCCATCCTTCTGTCTCTGAGCGATGCTGGGCTTGCAGACAAGCATGGAACCCTGCCTTGCTTTGTATGTATGTGCTGAGAATTCAAATTCAGGTCCTTTGTGCTTGCACAGCAAGTATCATTACCCACTGAGCCATCTCCTTAGCCCCTATATAATGTTTTGTGGCCAGGAAAATCATTGTCAGCAGTGCAGCTGTCTCTCAGGTGCACTGTAAGCTCTCAAGGACCCAATTTCAATGTCGTCTGATGCTACCCTCTCTTGCAGCCTCAGCCTTCCTTCCCCTACTCCGAATCCTAGCTTTTATAATTGAAGGCTGTAATTTATTCAACCACGCAATGTCTCTGCCCTCCTGCCATCTGTAATCTATGCCTGACACACTCTGCTGCCCAGTATTATTTAATTCTGCTTAAAAAAAAAAGACGGGAGTTTTGCGAGCCAGTTGGTAGGAAATCACCCCGTTAAAAATATTGCTATGCAGAATGGTGTTTGAGAGAGAGAAAAAAAAATCCCAGCAGCGGGTTTCAGTTTTGTAAGATAATGTTCTTTATTTAGCCCTGCCAGGCTGGAAGCTGTAGTTATCATTAGTATAAAATAGAGCTAACCAGAGCCCTAAGGAAAGAATGACCTCTCGGGAGAATAGTGGAGTTCTTTTAAACATTTAAAAATGTATGTAGTATTATTATGGAAGAAGTAGTGGGGGGGCATAGGACAACTTTATGGAGTTGGTCTTCCCCTTCCCTTTACCTATGGAACGCATGGTGTTGGGCTTGTGTACCAAGGAAGTACTCAGAATTTCTGACCAGTCTGGCTGGTCCAGAGTGCTAGTTTCTAATCCATGTCTGAATAACCCATAGGGGCAAACAGCAGGAAAGCCAATTGGAATGTGTGAGGGTGTGAACCAGACTAGACTCTCCAAAGTATTCCACTGTATAAACCACAACCTCGTATTATAAATATTATTTCTCTCAGCAGAGAGTACATTGCTGATTGAGACATGGCACTGATAAGGAAGTAGAGCAGGATGAAGACTGCCTAGATGTTGATGGAGTCAGGAATGTGGCATGGGAAGGCGGTGTGGTGCCTGCCTGCCAGCGTAGTTCCTGGTTCAGGGAGAGACCCTGTCTCAAGGGAATAAGGTAGAAAGTGACATATCAGGGCACCCGACGTTTTCCAGTGATTTGCACATATGTAGAAGCCTGTTTTCCCACACACAAACTATGGAGACACTAGCTAGATGATCATGGGAACCAACTTTTTTCTTCCTAGAACAATCCTTTAGTTTATAAATTCCATCCCAAGTCCCTCACCATGAAACTGAGTCCTGGTCGACATAGAATGAGTAACATGCTATTTCCTGGCTGGACCCATGACACCTGCCACTGTTTGGTATTCTCCATACATTTTTCTTCTAGTAAGTTGGCACAAAAATCAAAGGCTTAAAAGACTAGGTTGAATATGAGGGAGTCACAAGGTGGAAGGCATACGGGCCTCTGACTTGACCTTTGGAGGAGAACTGATACCATGGATTACATTTTGTTTTTCTTAGACTCATATGTTAAAGTCCTCATTTTGGTGCATCCCAGTGTGACCTCAATTGGTAATAGAGTTATGACAGAGGCAATCAACTTGATATGAGATCTTTAGTGTTCACTAGTTCTAACTTTATATAACTGCTGTCCTTATCCAAGCAGAGAGCTATGCCTCAGTTCCTTCATTTCAACCTCAGAAGGAAGCAACCCTTGGATATAACTGTCTTCAGGACCATGAGACAATGGATCTCTATTGATTAAGTCATCTAGTTTGTGGAAACTTGTTGTGGCCACCTCACAATTGTCATTGTGACGCTGTCAATATCCTACACTGATATAGGTCACACCATTGTCCAAGAAGCCAGTGCAAGTCTTATCAGGGTTAATGCAGAAGGTGAATGGCCAAATGAGGTGTGGCAGAGTCTGCGAGTGAGACTTAAGGGTGAGTGATTGCAGCGACACGAGTAGGAGAGTGGCTCTGTGAATG
This sequence comes from Rattus rattus, assembly GCF_011064425.1. NCBI lineage: Eukaryota > Metazoa > Chordata > Mammalia > Rodentia > Muridae > Rattus > Rattus rattus. The sequence goes on from NC_046167.1 coordinate 16,897,471, forward strand.
GACCAAGGTGGTGAATGGATGAGACAAGTGTGTACTGTGAGGCCATACCCAGAGATTATGGCTGGCATTCCATCTTAAAACAGAAATCCTGGTGCAGTCAAGAGTCTAAGCTCAGGGGAAAATCTACATGGTTTGTAAAATCTTCACTGACATCCTTGGTTTCATCAAAAAATTTATAGACTCTGGTAATGAAGCAAGACCAAAAATTTATCAGGCAAGTTCAGTTAAAGTACCCTCCACCAGGCAATCAAGGATCCTGTGTAGGGACAGAGAGATATGCGTGTTTCGTAGTTTGGAAGTCTAGCAGGGTGAGGAGGGAATCCAAATCATGTAGTCCATAGAGTGTATTATATAGTACGTGTATGTGTTATATATTCTGCATCCAAGCAGAGGACAGACGGTGTTTGCAAATATCAGAGCTGGAATGAAAGGGGAACACAACTAAGAAAAATGCCCAAGCATCTTTGGGTGTGGATGGCAAGCAGGATAGAGACCTATCTCGGCAGAAGGTCAGTAGCAAGGGAGATCTACAGAGCACAGGGGGTGCTGATCGATTTAGAAAGCACACTCACAGAAGCCAGGTTTGCTCTTATCGGAGAAACAATCTACAAATATGGGAGAAGAGAAAGAAACGGAAACAAAAACAAGCAAAGAAGCAAATTAGAATAAGTACTCCAGTGTAGAATAAATGTGGAGACATTTCTGTAAATGTAGGACTTTTAAACATATGTGTGTGTTTGTTTGAGCTCTGTCCTTAAGTATGTTTGTCGATATAAGTGCAGGTATTTGTATGTATATACAAGTCTCTATGCATATGTGGTTACTAATCAGAGGGCAATCTTGGGGATGGTGACTTGTGAGCTTTCCACTTCGGCTTTTGAGTCAGGAGCTCTCACTGGCCAGGAACTCTTCACAGACTAGGTGGACTGTCTAGCAAGCGAGCCCCAGGGATCTACCTTTCTCTCTACCAGTGTATGACACCGTGACTACTTTCTTTCCCATGGGTCAGAGTAACAAAGTTAGAGACTCGTGTTTGTGAGGACAAGCATTCTGTTGACTTAGCCATCTCTCCAGCCCAGGTTTTTTGTTTGTTTGTTTTTGTCAGAGATAGCTATAGTAATAGATATATGCATGTGAATATGAGGTTGGATGTATAATGAGTCCACCCAGTGATCAAATATTACTCCCAAATATTTCTAAATAATCTGCTAATAAGCTCCAAAATTCTTTGGCACAAGGACTGACTCCCAATATTTCCAGGAATGCCTCTTGCACCCAAAGACAAAGAAGAATTTCTAGTAAGATGAGATCACTTGAAAAGGATTCAGCAGCCAGTTAAATGTCCCTCGTATGACTAAATCTGAGAAAAGGAAAATATCAAAATCTTTGATGATTGGAAATAATGATAGCCCATTGAGTAAAATAAATATCCATAGGATATAAATAATTAAATATAATTATTTAATTAAATAAGTTAATTAAAATATTGTTGATGAGTACCTAACAATTATGCAGAGGGTGTCACCAGGGTAGAATATGAAGAAACCATCTAAACCATGTGACAAAAATTAAAAGCATCAGTAAAGGGGCAGTTCAACTGCACACCACTCACCATGCCACCCTTGTGTAGTGATGCTTCTGTAACAATATGCTAATGCCCAGGGCAACACTACCTGAGGGTGATTCTATAAAATAATTGGCTATTATCTGCAAAGAAAGGAGGGAAGGTCATATATTTCAAGGAAAGTCCTGGTGACTTATTTCAAAATGATGGAAATGTTTATATGAGCCTTCGAAATACAAGGCAGGTAAATGCAACACATAATTGGCAATATGTTACTTTTGAATAAAAGAAAAAGCCTGCATGAAAAGTCTAGGGAGATGAGGATAGACCCCTGTAAATTCCCTAATTTTGAAGGTTGTACTGAAGATTTGATCCCTGCTTGGAGTAAATACACAGTAAGGTATTTTGGAAAATTGATGTTGCCTTAGTTACACTTTATTGCTGGGATGAGACACCACGACCAAGGCAACTTATGGGAGAAAGGGTTGATTAGGATGTATAGTTTCTGAAGATGAGTTCATGATGATCATGGCAAGGATCACGTCAGTAGGTAGGCAGGCAGTCATGGTTCCGGGGCAGTACTGAAAGCTTCTAATTCTTATCCACGAGTAAGAAACAGGCAGAGAACTCTATCTGACAATGGTGTGGACTTTTGAAATTTCAAAGCCCATCTCTAGTGATGCGCCTCCTCCAGGAAAGCCACAACATCCTAATGCTCCCAAAAGGGTTTGACTGCTCAAGCATATGAGCTTAAGGGGGTCATTCTCGTTTAAACCATTACACGAGTTCCATGATGAACACTTGCTCCCTGGTTGACGGAGCTGTTCCTGGAGGTTATAGAAATTTTAGGAAGTGGAGCCTTACTGGAGGAAGTGTGTCACTTGGGATGGGCAGTAAGAATTTATAGCCTTACCTCACTACCCGTTATTTCTATCAGATTCCTGTGTGTGGATAAGAATGTGGTCAACTGCCTTTATGTTCTTGCTACCGTATCTGCCTGCTACCATGCTGTTGCTTCACCTTCCCTCCTATCATAGACTCTCTTGTTCTGGAACCATAAGGCAAGACAAACCCTTTCATTCATTGTTTTTGGTCATGGCGCTTTATCACAAAAACAGCGTGATAACTGACAGCCTAGGATGGTTAGTTTTAATTGTCAACATGACACAATCTAGACTCACCAGGGAAAGCACTCTCAGCCAGGTATTGTCTAGACAGGTGAACTTGAGAAGACTCCCGAGGGGGAATTGTCTTAATGGTATTGATTAAGGTGAGAAGGGGCCCACTGTGGGCAGCACTACTCCCTAGGTTTGGGTCCTGTACTCTGTAAGGACACAGTTAGGGCTGAGCATAAATAAGCATACATTAATTCATTACTTTTAACTGTATATGTAATATGCTAACTGCATCAAGTTCCCAACACCTTTATTTCCCTGTTATGACAGTCTGTACCCTGGATATGTAAACCAAATAAACCCTTTCTCTTTTAAGTTGCTTTCATTAGGGTATTTTATCATAGCAAGAGGAAATTAAACCAAGCGAGAGCACTATTCTTGCTTCAGATGTGAAATTCACTTATGTGGTTCTGAAACAAAATGCTCTCGGTAATAGAGTATAGCAACTTTCCTGTAAATGTGAGATTGCTACAAAATAAAGGGGAAGAAATTAAATTATCAGATTCCTTTTGCACATGAACAGAGTTCTGAGATGCTTGAATTGCCAAGCCAGTGTGTGACAGCATCAAGCCACTGCAATGCTTAATTTATTGACTTCTAATACATTACATTGTCACAGTACTGGAAGGCTGTAAGTGAACATGAATGCTTTCATCAAGAGACAAACGAGTCTAGGTCTAACATGCTACTGTATTCAGTAGTTGCACGCCCTGACTGTGGCATGGGATTAACCCCAGCTCTATCTTTCCCATCTATAACTATTTAAAGAAACACCCACTGCTAATGTTCCGGGATTTTTCTTTGGAGAAAACCAAGGCCGGTAAGCCAAGAGCTTCTACATGGAATGACCGAGAACACTTTTGCTTTCATCGTTTTACTTCCGTGTTCACAAAATTGTGAGTCTGACTTGTCACCTGACCGTGCATCTAATTTTATTGAAAGCTACGAGTGGTCTGAGGGTGGGAGTTGGGTTAAATTATTCATTATGACAGAAATAATTATCTTCAGACATGAGGTAGAAACCCAAATGCCTTTTAGGAAGTCAACTTGAGAAATGCTCCCCAGTGATGAGGAGTGTAATAACACATGTCCCCAGCCCCCTTCCTGTGCTTTGATTTTCTCAACACTTGCAAAAAGTGCCCTGTGCTGACAAATGTCTGATTAACAAAATTAAGAAGAGATTTGGCAGCAGACTTAATCCCTCTCTGGGGCTTCTCCGATGCTGGATTTCTAGGTTGATTCTCTTTTCAGGTCAGACTTCCATTCCTCCTATCTCACCGTTTATCATTTGTGGTTGAGGAACTGCACTGTTTTTTTGTTGTTGTTGTTGTTGTTTTGTTTTGTTTTTTTGCCAGGATGAGGCTGGGGCAGAGTCTGTCTCCTCCCTGTGAGGTTCTGCTAGACTAACAATTATGATCCTATTTATCTCAAGGCCACTGTTGATATCTTGTCTCCTTTATCTTTATAGCGTCAGTTTTCTTCACATCAGAGATACAAGCCATTGTGTGTCAAAAAAAGAAAATGAGGGCTGGAGAGATTAGTCAGTGAGTAAAACATTACCTGGGCAACATGAAGGCTGGAGTTCAGACCTTCAGCACCCACACAAAGGCCAGCGGAATGAGGTGGCCTATTTGTAATCCCAGCATATATAGGGTAGAGATCAGAGATCCCCACAGCAAGTTGACTGATGGGCTACACCAGTCATATTGGCAAGTTCTCTCTTCCAGTGAGAGAATCCTCTTCAATAAATAACATAAAAACTGAGTGAGAAATATCAACACCTGGCCTCTACATATATATGTGTGTGTGTGTGTGTGTGTGTGTGTGTGTGTGTGTGTGTGTGTGTTGCATGCATACACATGTAAACATGCATACACACATATAGGAAAACATGGCCTGAATGCTTTAATTCATAGTATATAACTTGACTAGATCCTTGGGAATCTTTGCATTGCTGCTTGAGAGTGTATTGTGGCATATTTTGGGGATGAGGTCCCTGATTGTATAGTAGGAAACAATCAGTCTATAAAATATACAAAGTTACAGTGAGAATATTAAAACCTTGAGTCACTACTGATGTCATTTGTTATTGAGCTGTTGAAGGAACTGAGGTGCCGCACTCATATTTCCCTGTCTGAATCACAGAGCTAAGTCATTAGAACTGACAATGGGTACTAAGGCCGGAAGCATAGGTCTATACTTACAGCTACTTACGTGATTGAGGGAGAAGGATGACAGGTTCTAGACCTATTTGTGCTGCAGAGTGAGTTTAAGGCCAGCCTGGCCAGCCAGTACATCTCTGTGTTCAAATGAAAGTAAAGTTAGAGCTTTAATAAAAGACTTAACTTTGAAATTTGGAATCTGAAGTACTAACCTTTTAGCTGGGTATTTATTAAGAATTTTACTACTCTAGATATCAGACTGGAATGCCTTGATTTAACAAGGTCCAGCTATGAGTCATATAAGCCATATACTATATAAATATCATATATATGTATATAAATGTTATATACATATATATTCTACATATAGTTACTATGATTATTTTTAAAAATATCTTTAGATTTGTTTATTGTATGTCTTGTTCACATGAATGTCTGTGTACTGTGTGTGTACCCAGTACCTCTAACAGTCGGAAAAAGGCATCAAGATCCCCTAGAACTGAAATTATGGAGAGTGTGAGACATCATGTGCATGCTGGGGAATAGAACCTGGTTTTTAGCAAGAACAAGTGCTCTTAACCACTGAGACATCTCCAGCTCTATTATGATTCTTTGATAGCAGACAGGGTTTCTTTGTGTAGCCTTGCCTGTCCTAGAACTAGGTCTGCAGATCAACTGGCCTTGAACTCATAGAAATCCGCCTGCCTCTGCCTCTGCCTCCCAAGTGCTGGGTTTAAAGGTGGGCTCCACATCCACTTAAAGATTTAATGATATTTTGAAGTTAAACAATAAGAACATTGTATACAGTCCACACATATGTGCATGTATCTGCATGTGTACACATGTGTGCACACACACTCCTTTTTTTTTTCTAGTTAAAACAAGTGAGAATGAACACATTTGCCTTTCACCATGGTTGGGAAGCATCTGGTCCAGACCGGATGATACTTGGGCTCCCATAGAACACAAGAGAAAGAAAAAGAGAAAACCCACAAGCTGCCTGCAAGGTAAGGATCTCATCGCAAAGTTTACAATAGGGTCTGAGGGTAGAGCTCTATTTGGAGAGGGCTCACCTAGCAGACAGGGAGCCCTGGATTTGATTCCCGGTAAGGCAAATACTGGGTATGGTGGTATATACAGTCTGCACTGGATGGGTAGAGGCAAGAGGATGAGAAGTTTGATGCCATACTCAGCTATGTAGTACATTTAAAGCCAACTTGGGTTCCATGAGACCCTGCTGGAAAGTGGGGGGGGGGGGAGTGAGGGAGGAGATGAGGAAGGGAAGAAGAAAAGTCTATTTGAGATTTAGAAACATTAAATGAAACAAAAGAAAAAGAAGGCTGTCGGTCTCGTCCTTACTTCCCGTTTAGCATAGATCAAGACACTTTAATACAATAGCAAAGGGAGATGGTGAACTCAGTAAGGCCTGAGTGGCCCAGTTGACACAGGCGTGATAATGAGGGCTGTCCTCCATGTCCCCACAGCCCCTAGCTCATGAGGCCCTTCTAACATTGTACAACAAGAATAAACTGCAGAAAATTGAAGACAATCCAGTCAAAATTTGTTATCATATTATCAATACAATCGTTGACGGGGTGTTCATGTGTGTTCTGAAACTGAACCCAGGCTGAACTCATGTAGGCCAAGCATTCACACCGTATCAAACCACACCTCCTGCCCTTGCCCAGATATCGGAAACCTTTGCAAGTTTGAGCCTTAATCTTTCCTCTCAGATTTTAAAAAGAAATCATGATTTTCTTCAGCAAGCAAGATACTTCTCCTGACAATTTCCATGTCTTTTATGAATATTATAGAAATATTCCTGGGCTTGCCATAAAAAAAGAGATGGAAATATTCGAATATTGTACAGAGGTTTAGGGGAAGAGAAACACAGATTTTATCAGATTTGGGTTGTAGTGTTACAGAAATAAAATGAAACAAAAATTTCTTATGATAAATTGCATCACACAGAAAGAGATATTTGAACAATATTTTTCAGTGGGTTGTAGACTGCCAACTCTATTTGTGTAATTGAAAAACCAAGATTATGGAGACTTTGAAGCATTTGGAGTGTAAGTGAAAAAAGAAGAAAAGATAAAACCTGTGTGTGTGTGTGTGTGTGTGTGTGTGTGTGTGTGTGTACAGATATATATAGGAATATGCATGTATATATATGCATGCATGTGTGTATACATGCATCTGTGTGTACATATATGTATGCCTGTGCACATGTGTCTATGTATACCTGTATAGGTGTGTATTTGTGTGTATGCATATGCTTATGTGTATGTGCTTATGTGTATGTGCATACATGTGTCTATATATGTGTGTTTGACTGTATGTTGCATTTATTGAAACGGAATTTTAATCAGTTAGTAAAGAACAAAATTACATTATTTACCTACAAACGGATGCAGCTAGGCATTGTCATATTAAATAAATTAAGTAAAACTCAGAAGTCAAGTGCAATGTCTTTTCTCTCAGTTGTGTATCCTAGACCATATATGTGTGTGTATGTGAGCATATGTATGTGTGTGTGATATATATGATTATATATGTGTGTGAGATATATGATATATGTGTGCATGTGTATGTATACATATTATGTAGAAGTGAATGCAGAAGTGAGACTTTCAAATAAAGGTAGTTAGTAGGAGGAAGAAGAGAGAAAGAATAGGTTAATACAAAGGGGGAAATGCTCAAAGTCCATTGTATACTTGCGTGGACATGTCCTTATGTGACCTTAGTTCTATGATCAGTGGCTATGTGCCAATAGAAACAATGCAGACACAGTTATACTTGTATCTTGATACATCATGTGAGCCTGGGTTTCCATTTCATACTTGGGAGGCTATTCCCAGCTGCCTCTTCCAAGCCCAGGGATTCTTGAAAGGCAGCCATGTTTAAATGAGGCCAACGTGAGGTGGGAGAGAGCACTTCATCTTCATCTCAGCCAAAAGCAAACACATCATTGACTCTGTAGAATTTGCACTTTGAATTTGCTCCTATAGCATTGATGCAGATACCTGGTTCATAAAAACACTAGATCCTTTAGTGAAACACACGGAATTAAGTTAATATGATTTATGTCGCCCATTGCCCAAGCAGCCAGTGCTTTGTAGTGATCTTGATTAAAGAAAGATTATGAAATAGCTACATCCCTCCCTCATTTGCATTCAGTTCAAAAGGAATGGCCCAAACGAAGCTAAACAGGCATTTAAGTACAAGGGAAAGATTTTCTTTTGCTTTCATTAAACACGAACATGAAACAACTTGCCAAAAATTTGCACAACATTATTTTAGGACTAGAAAGTGAATTTGGCATGAATAATTTCCAAACTGAACATGCTAATTGTGCTTCCTCTGAACAAAGAAATGTAATAACTTCTGCCCCCAATGCATCAATCTCCAATTTGATGTTTTAAGTTATTCCTGAGTTGGAGTGTTGAGTGCTGCATATTTTAACCACATGTGGCTCTCCATCCCACCTCTCAGAAGAGAGAAAAAAAGAGACTAGTTTTCATATGTCATTCTGGGATATTTATTTCTTCTGTTATCGTTCTACAGGTGAAACATCCAGCATTTCAGAGCAAAGATCTGAATTCCTGGCTGTATGTCCCTGCAGCCAAGCTCAGTGTCTGCCGTGAATTATCTGCTCAGTGACAGTTGAACAAACTGTTAAATGTATATAGCATTAAACAGACTCCTAATGTTTTATTGCTATACCCCTAGATTAAGATATTTCTCAGCCCTCTTCAGAGAAGCGTCTTTGGTAGGTTGCAGAGGCCCACAATAGATCAAGGTGCGAGTGGGAGCCCTAAATTGGCCATCTATTTCACAGTGTTTGGTATCACCAAAGGAAGAGGGGACAGAAGGTTATGAATTCCAGAAGTGGAGAATGAGTGCAAGAAAACAGTGTTCTCTATGTACAACAGGGCAGTGCAGAAATGAACTCACAGCGGTTAGAATGGCGTGCTTATGATCCACACAAGTTCAAACCAGATATGATCCCAGCATACAGAAGAGAAGTGAGCATCAAGCCTCATTAGTAGCTGGCAATTGACAGTTTCTGAGAGAATCAGTTTTCTTTAAGGACATGGTTCTTGGTAGGCAAATCACGGTCCAGTAGATGGCCCCATGCCTGAGAATATATAGCCAGTACAAACTGGATCTGATGGGTTTTTAAAAAAGAAGAAAGAAGATGACGCAAAGTTGGATAAGTGGGGAACAAAACTGGATCTGTGAGGAGTTGGGGAATGCATATAAATATGATTAAACTACATTGAACATAATTCTCAAAGAATTAGTCATTTTAAAAAGAAAAAGGGAAAGTGAAGAAGGGATAAAGAAAGAGGGAGGAAGGAAGGAGGGAAGAAGAGGAGGAGAAGGAAGGAAGAATCAGAATCAAAGGAAGTGGCGGTCAAAGCAGAGAAGGAGGAGGAGGGGCAGGAGAGAAGGATATAAGGTAGGAACCTACAATTTTACAAGAGAGCAAGAATCCTAGTTAGTCTTAACTGTCAGCTTAAACAACCTAGAGTCATCTGAGAAGGGAAACTCAAGCGGGGGGGGGGGATTACCCAGATCAGATTGGCTTGTAAGCATATCTGTAGCAATGGCCTCGACTATGAATTGAAGTAGCAGTACACAGCCCACTATGGGCAGCACCATTCCCTGGACAGGTGATAATGGGCTGTACTGATACTAGCTGTTCATGAACTTGTGAGTGAGCCATCGAGAAGTATTCTTCCATGGTTTCTACTGGACTCTTGAGAGTCAGTTTTCCAGTTAGAGGTATTGCTTCACAAGGTAGCAGGTTTGCTTGTTTGCGAGTTCCTGCCTCCGGTTCCTTTAATGATTTCCTTAAATGATGTACTGTAACCTGGATGAGTAAGGCAGATTAATGCTTGCCTCTTCTCAGTTGCTTTTGTCCAGAGTATTTTATCATAGCAACAGAGATGAAACTAGGACAGCCAGAGACTCTTATTCCAATGGTAATCCCAATAGTTATAGTGAGGTTAGGTGAACACTCTACTAACCTCATGATGGGCTAGGTGACAAGAGAGTCAGTGGAGCCCAGTTGAATAAGAGCTTTATAGACTTGTGGTTCCTGCCCAACCAGGGAGCCTCCTCCACCTACTGTATCTGTCTCTTCCCAACTCTACTGAAGGATTTTTCACATTTCTCTGTCATTTCTTCCTAGTCTATTAAAAATGCAAATGCTTTGTAGGAAATTTTTCTTTGGTTGTAATCACTAGAAAAATGATTATGAGTTTTAAATCTATAATGTCCATGGCCTAACTAAATTAAGGAGTGTTTGTATTCAGTAAAATTTAGGTCTGGTAACGTAATAGGATATGTCCCAAGCATTCATGCATTTATGAAGCAAAAAACACACTAAGTGGTTTAGGGGACTTTTCAAAAGGCTCCTGAAATTAACATCAACCTGTCACTCTACTACCTGACAATATACACACACTAGTGGCTCGATGTGTTCTAAAACAAGGTGTTAAAATACAAATGGCAGAGGGCAGGTAGAATGGTTTGGTGGGGTAACAGTACCCAAGCCTGACAACCTGTGCTCAGTCCCCTAGTACCCTGTGACAGAAGGAAAGAACTGACTCCTGCAATTGTCTTTGGTCATGTGGTGTGCCCACACACAAACACATACACAAACAAATCAATAATAAAATATTTATTTTAAAATATAATAGTATACCCACAAATGTTCAAACAAACAGGAAATGTGTTTGGTTCTTTAATACTGGTACAGCAATCTTGAGAATAGGAAGTCTGTATGCTTTGTATTGTCTTGACTAAGAAACAATTAGCCACTTCATTGTAGCTTCCTGGAGTGTGGGTTTGTCTGATGAGAATTCTAGATGGTTTGGATATAAAGCCCCCCATCCCCCAGCACAACTGAGTGACACACTTCCTTAAACAAGGACACACTTCCTGATAGTGCAACTCACTATGGGCCAAGCATTCAAAAACATGAGTCTATGTGGCCTGTTCTTATTCAAACCACACACCTCCTTAAAATATATCTCATCAAAGGAGCCATCCGCAGTCCAGTGATGGCTTTGTCTTCTGCAGCCCACACTCACGCACTGGGTAGGTACCTTTGCCCTACAGCAAACTTTATCTCAGTTCCTTAATTCTTCAGTTTCTTTGCTCTCATCTCTGACTCATTTCTCAGATTCTGGTATAAGTCAGGAATCAATAAAAACTCCATCTTCTCCCTCTGTATCTGAGAGCCTCCCAGCTTCCATCAACCAGTTATCATGCACGGTTGGGAGGTAAGGACGTAGATCAACGGCCAGATCTTTACATCTCTTCTGTTCCTATATCTGAAGCTGTCTCTCCTGTTAGGTTATTCCCGGTTGTCAATGTTACTCCATTTTGAATTAACTAAAACCCAAGTGGCTAGATACACCTCTGAGGGATTTGTCTTCGCTGAATTATTTAAGTGGGACGACCCACCCTAAATTAAGATTTTTTTTTAAGTAAGGTGATTCAGCTTTAAAATAGGCTATACCTTCTGGTGGCAGCCAGCGCATATAAAGGACACAGAAGAAGGAAGAGCTTGCCTTTTACCTGCTTGTCCTTACTCTCCCTGGCAAGTTCACTCCTTCACTTGTATTACAGCCTTACAGGCAGAACAACTACTAGATTCTTGTATTTCCTGTTTATATGCAGCCACTGTTGGACGAGTGGAACCACAGCCTAATACAGTACTCAGTACTCAACTAGTGATATTATTTGCAGTTCTCCAAACCTTAGGAGATTGGAATAGGTGAGGGGATTAGGTCACTGTGGATGTATCCTTGTGGACATCCCTGTCCCTAGCCCCCCTCAGTCTCATTTTCTGCTTTCTGTCAGCAATGAGAGAAACAGTTCTATGCCACACATCCTTACTGCCATGCTGCATTTGCACAGGAGCAGAGGCTGTGACAGCCTGGTCTGCCCCTGACAAAACCATGATCCAAAAACACACCCATCTCCTTTACAGTGTTCCTGTCTTGCATCTTGTCAACCTAGCTAACACACAGGACAAGTGAAGTCCACATGATGGTTTATAGTTCCCAGAAGCAGGAAGACATCCATGCCTGATGTCTAAGTTTTGTGGGCTGGCAGGATCCATTGCATGTTTTAATATTTAGTAGAAAGAGGAAAGAGAGGGGTTTTCCATGAACATTCAGTTGAGGAACAGTGACTAAGGGGTACCAGTTAATGAATGAAAGTAACTTGAATTTCATGGGTATTTTTTCTTTATTTAGCTATATTACTTTCCTATTGCTGTAATAAAACACCATGGCCAATGCAATTATAGGAGAAAGATTCTATGACTCTAGGGGTATAGGAGTCCACAGTCATTACAGACAGAAGCACAATGGCAGGCAGGTAGGCATGACATTGGAGCAGCATCTGAGATCTCACATCTCTTTATACAAATTGGAAGTAGAGAGATTTAACTTCAAATGGCCCAAGTCTTTTGCAATGTCAAAGCCTGCTTCTAGTGTCATACTTCCTCCCGCAAGGCCACCTACTTGTCCTTCTCAAAGAGCCACCAACTGGAAACCAATATTTGAATGTCCAAGGTTTGTAGGAGACATTAAATTCAAACCACCCGAGCCTCAGTGTCTCTAGGAAAAGCCAACATTCCGTAGTTTGGCTCATAAGCAATACTCCCCACGCAATGATAGGAAGAAATGTTTTATTTATCAAAAAGGCTCAAAGGAATAGAGGTGTCTAAATTTCGTTGTCCTAGGTGCCAAGTAATGACTGTAAGGGAGACCCCCAAGCCACAAGTCATTTTTGTCTGACTGATGTACACATACATTTAGCAAACTCTTTCTGCTTGTATGTGATAAAAACATAAACTTGTTAGAATTGGTCACTGCATTACTGAGGAGTCAACACATTGGTACGTGTGTTCAGGGAGTCAGGGTGTCTTGTAGAGAAAGGGGGGTGAGGATGTATCCTGGATGTGACCCTCCCTAGGAATAAAGGAAGCATCCACCATTATGTAAGTTTTCCAAGCCGGGTAGATCTCTTTGGGCTGTATCACCACCTGCTCTTTCTAAGTGGAAATATATTTGTAAGAAAGGCAACTCAGCAAATTTCTTAAAACTCTGTAAGTAGCTAAAGAGAGAGCTTTTCATTCTGCTGTAAGGAAAAAGGGATTTCCCCTAAGGTGTCTTTAAAACATGCTATTCCCTTATCTCAGGGGACAAGGAGAACTAGACGAATCCTAGTGTTTATAGCTAAAGTTTCTCTGGGTTAGTTCAGTTGGAAGGTCTAGTAGCAACAGCAGGACACCACACATGATGAAAACCTTTTATCAGCAGAAAGGAAGCAGTAAGCACTAACGAGTCATCAGAAGAGTCTTTTCTTTGGGGAAAAGATTTTATAATAAAACACTCAGTATTGTTTAGCACTCGTGCAATTAGACACTCAAATACAGATTGTTGTGGACTGGTAAGGCTCACAAAACACATAACGTTCAAAATCTCTATTTGGTAAAACACGGGTATACAGTCATATGCACCCTTTTTATACAGAAGGACAAAGGTTACTGGGGTAGGAACAGGGACTGAGTCTTACCATTAGCCTCAGGTGGGAGAAGTTTTCACACCATTAGTGGGCCTTTTTCCTATTTACTTTACGACTCTAAGGTTTCTTATTTTCAAACCACTGCTGTTTTCTGAGGGTCCCTTCCTGTTTCTGAGGGCCCTGTTGGGAAGGAATCAAGTGTTCAACCAACCCACAGTTTTGAAGCTGGTGCTTGAAGACACATTGGCCGGGGTGGGAAGATATTAAAGTGCTGGGTGTGCAAGCATGAAGACCTGCTTTTAGTCCCCCAGAGTCCGATATTAAAAACAGCAACAGAAGAAGCCACATATGGCAATATGCCCCATCTTTTAATCACCAGGGAAGACTGAGATTGTGGTCCTCTAGGACTTGCTGAGTATCCGTCTAGACGAATGTATAAGCACCAGGTTCAATGAGACAGGCTCAAATAATAACATGACAGACCATTGAGGAACATACCTGCCATTGACTTCTGGCTTCGACATTTGCGTGCACACATGTGGTCACACACAAGCAGGTATACAAAACACAAATGCACAAGAAGCATTGGTCATCTACATGTTTCAGATGATGAAATAAGAGGCCAGGTTCCCATGGGATTTGGGGAATCTGTTATTCATTTCGTTAGTAAAAAGCCACAGATGAATCTCACAGCAGCCACCCCTGAGGGACCTCACATTTAAGTGATGATATCAGACAGAGTGGAGTCCATGACAGTGGGTATTCTGGGAGAACAGAGGGCACAGAAGAGCCCAGAAGCTTGTCTGCCATGGTACAGTCCGATGGTGCAGCGATGAAGCGAGAGGCTGGCAGAGCCAAAGGTGTGCCCACTTGATCTCCCACTGGGTGTTCATTCTGACAAGTGATTCTCGTGAGGCTGATTCAGACTGGGGAGAAACAGACAAGTAGTTCTATGGGACTGATGGAGTCTAAAGGACAGCTTTTCTTACCTTCCTTGTAACTTGGGCATGAGGATTGAATTACTTTTCTGGCTCGATTCGCTGTCCTTGAGAAGCTGATTAAAGGTCCTCTGTCTGAATGTTTGTTTGATGTGCTCATAGCCAGGCAAGGACTGGAAGGAAGGACCCGGAGCGCCAAGTTCATTTTCTTCTCATGGAAGCACACATACTTCATTAAAGTCACTGTGGTTTGCAGTTCATCTGTGAGTGGAAGGTCCCAGAGTCATTCATCAGATACTTCATCAAAATGTTCATCATGATCTTTCCCATGACTGATCCATTGCCCTTCAGTGTTTACGTGTGTTTGCAGTGCACACACACACACACACCCTTTCCAATCGCATTCTTTAGGAAGAACCAGGGAGTTAGGAAGATGGCTCAGTCCATGAACTATTTGCTTTACAAGCATGAGGATCAGAGTTTGAGCCCTAGAATACACACACACACACACACACACACACACACACACACACTCACATATACACACATACATACACACACATACATACACATTCACACACATATACACACACATACTCACACACACATACATACACACACCTCACACATATACACACACTCATACACATACACACTCACACACATACACTCATACACATACACACACACACATACACACACCTCACACACGTACACACACCTCACACACACACACTTACACACATACACACAAATACACACTCACACACATACACACACGCTTACACAAATACACACACATTCACACACACACACTTCCACACATATACACAAATCTGGGCGTGATGCCATGTGACTGTAATCACTGGAGAGGCGGAGACAGGTGAGCCATTAAGGCTCAGTGGCTGGCCAGTCTAGTTATACTGGAAATCTTTAGGCCACTGATAGACCATGTTTCAAAAACAAACAAACAAACAAACAAACAACAAACAAACCAAAATCAGATAGATGAGAAACAAGAACCAAGATTGATAGCTGCCTTCCACATCCATGCACATATATGCACACTCTCCAACATACATCTACTCCTCACAGGAAGCCATACACACACGACACAGAAAAAAGGAAGGGGGAAGGAAGGAAGATAGAAGAAAAAAAAGAAAGACAGAAAGATGAAAGAAAGAAGAAAAGGAAGGGAGGTAGGGATGGAAGGAGGGAGGGAGAGAGAGAGAGAGAGAGAGAGAGAGAGAGAGAGAGAGAGAGAGAAATACACCCAAGTGGCCAGACCCTGTATGATGCTCAGACGACAAGCGAGCACACAGCCCCCATTTCTACCTCATCATTGCAAATGCCAGCTTCGCCTGGCACACGTGAGAGACAAACTGCCCGGCATTACAAGCAAGCTATGGTTGCTGCGTACTGTAGTCACCAGAGGGAGAGCATGAGGCTGTCATAGCCTGCTCTCATCATGGGCAGAGAAGAGTGAGAGTTCAGTTTAAACTCCAACTTGCTGTAAGGAAACATAGTCTCTTCGTCCATCAGCCTCGATTGCTGTAATGGCTTACTCCTCTAGGAAGAAGGAGATGTCTACTTCAGATGTCACCCATTAATTGAAAGGTCTACGCAAAATCTTCCCATTATTGTTTTATTAATCATGATCTTCATTTAGCACTCTGACAGGTGGCATTGTGAAATTAAAAAAAAAATCTACATTTTATGCCGCTTTGACTCTGGTGAACTGTGCCTCCCAGGGTTAGTGAATTCCCAGAGATAATAAGAGCAGTCTGTGAGTGAACGATTGCTATGCAATCACTAACCACTGGCCATTGCAGAGTTCTGCTCAGAGCAGGCGTGTCAGCTGTCATGGTGTGCTGTGTCTTTAAAGGCCACTCTTACACCAATTAAGGACATGAAACAATGGTACGTATGTATGAGAAGCCATAATGGTTTTTGTAAACCAACTGAAAAGATTAAAAGAACAAATAAACATCAATTAAATAAATCCCCTCCCCCCAACAAGAGTTAATGCTTGGCAAAGCTTGAGATCTTTTGGAGTGAATGCTCCATGTAGTTTGACTTATTATACTAAATAATCTTTTAAGGAACCATTCTGTGGAGGGGGGCATTGAGGATCATAAAGCAATTATAGAAAATTCCAGAAAACGAGATCCTATGAACTACTACCTGTTGGTTGAAAAGGCACATGCTTACTGTATTCTCAAAGTGAAGTGGGAGGGTCATATCTTCCTCATATATGTGCTGCTCAGGAAAGTGCCAGCCACATGAGTTCAGGTTAAGTGTGACGGTGGCACAGGAGAATACAGGGTTCATGTTTTCGCCTGGGTGTGAAGTCTTTTGATGATAGGGTAAACTTGAGTGACGTATAACTCAGTGTCTTGTATCAGGCCCTGGAGATGACAGAGGTAGTTTGTACAATGATTTGGCTCAGAAGGGAAAAAAATTAATTGTATCTTCTTCACCAGTTGCCAAGTGCTACAGCTTCATTGGGAAAAAAAAGAAAGAAGGAAACACAGCATTCCCCCTAGGAGAGCAAGTTTCAAGTTAATATATGGTAATGCTCTACACAGCTTTATTAATCTAGAGGCGCGATGGGTCTGGAAGCAGGAATCAGCAGGCTGGAGGGATGGCTTCCGGCTACTCATGGGCAGCTGTGTGATTCGGGCAGGACCCTTTCTCTGTCTGTACTTTGCCTTGTTCCCTAGTCATGGAAGTGGAGTGAGCACAGATTTCTCTTGGGCATACACGGTAAAGGAGAATGGGGATGTATCTGGAGAGATTAGGGTTCTCGGAGAGCGTTATCATAACACATATGCACACACACATAGACACACTTCAGTTCTCTTTGTACATTGCCAGTCTAACGAAGAGGGAAAGTGTTAAGTCAAAAAAAATGTGTAATTCTACTCCTCCCATCATTCTTAAGATCAAAGCCATTTCTCCCACGCGGAGCCTGAGCGACTGTCACCAGGAATGGTTCTGACAACTTGCCATTCGAAGGGGGCTTTGTGTTTCCCCACAGCTGGCCGACTCACACTCCAAGTGTTCCCTGGGAGCGACTCCATGCGGGGCTCAGGGAAGGCCTCAGACACTTTTCAAATGGACCCCATCAAATCCCTCTTGTGTATCCTCTTCCCTGCAAATTGCTTTGGTGTTTAATTGTTGAAGCCATGTGTGTTTTAAGGGAGATTGGATCCATATGTTTGCGAATGATTTGGACTGAGTTCACCACATCGTTGTTTTCTAAGCGCCGCTCGTTGTCCAGGAAGAATCCCCGAGTGCCTCTTCATACACTGCTCCGTGCTTGTCAACATCTCTCCAGCAGGAAGTTTTCTCAGCCTTGCAAAACCCACTATCCAGACTCTAGAGGCCATTTCCCCCCCTCCATCATTTCAGTTAAGAAGAGCGGCCCTCTTGGAACCTGGGGAGGTGTCTCAGTTAGTAAAGCTCTTGCTGTACAAACAATAGGGTCTGAGTTCAGCTCTCCAGCAATCGTGTAAGAAGCTGAGGGCAATGGCCTCGGTCTATAACCCACCCCCTCAGCAGACTGGGAGAGACAGGTTTATCCCTGGAACTCACTGCCAGTCAGCCTAGCCAATAGCTGAGGACTAAGAGAGTGACTCTATCTCACAGAATAAGACCAAACTCTCCTCCATGTGCCTGGGTACGTACAATGGCACGCATAACCACTCTTTAGCCTTCTTGTTTGGAAGCTGGACAAGAAGATCTCTTTTGAAGGTTTCCCAAATGTCTCCTATGGAGAACGCAGCATGAAAACAAAGTTAGGTTAGCAAGTCTCTTTCACTGATTGCTCAAGATCTTTTTTAAAAAAAAAGTGAGGGTGCCAAGTTTTCCTAGATTAATTAATTAATTAATCAATCAATTAATTAATTCAGCAAACATTGAATGAATGTCTGCTAGCAGCACTTTATAGCTCTGAGTCATCTCTCCAACCACCAATTTTGTCTTCTTATCTCAATATATCCTGGATTTTTTTCTCTGAGCATAGATCTGTTGAGACCGTCCTCTTTTTCTTTCTAATCTTATTTTAACTAAAAATATTTTTTTTTGTTTAACCTGAAAATGATGCCGTTGCCTAGGGACCCCCTCAGGAGACTGCAGAGAATAAATAAATTCTCTGTAAAATAATTAAGACGTATGTTTTAATTTAGAAATACATTCTAAAATGGATTGGCAGGTTCTCTGACAGGGGTCTTTCATGTTGACCAGTGAGAGTAGACTAGGGTTATCCAGAGCTGCAAATGCCAAGCTTGATCTGGACTCCACTGGCAATGTCACTGTGAGCTCGCAGAAGAGACTGTCCTGGTGAGCCTCCATCGTAGGGAGAAGGAGGGAGGGAAGGAGGGAAGGAAGAGAGGAGGGAGGGAAGGAGGGAGAGAGGGAGGGGGGAAGGGAGGAGGAAGAAAAGGAGGAGGGAGGGAAGGAAGGAGAAAAGAGAGGAAGAGGGAGAAAGGAAAGAAAATGGAGGCCCGAGGCCAGCTATTTAACTTTGTCAAAAGCAATTAGAACGAAAACAAATTTGCACTTGGCATCTTTGGATAGATGCGACATCCATCCGAATGTTTAAACATGAGGGAAAGGATGGTATTTGTTTGGCTTCAAAGTCTGGTGCCCATTGGTAGGACACTGTAGCCATCCAGTGCTAGCCCATGAGTATGTGGATCAACATAAGTGAGGTGATGTTTGAGCCGAGTTTTGCATGGAGCAGAGGGCAAAGGGTGCAAATCACAGAGATGCTGTGGTAATGGCCATCGGAAAAAGTCAACGCTGACAATTGTGAACCGAATCACTGGGGTCCGTCTGTCAGTAGGAGTAGGAACACAGGAAAACACAAATTTTGCTCATGCCATGTTTGAAAGGCAGGGATTTTCATTATCTCAGCACACACGCAGCCCAGCCAAAATCCAGTCATTTGCAATTCCTGTGAGAGTCAGCGCAGAAGGGAGGAAGGGCAGTCCCAGCCTTCAGCATCTCTGGATGCCTGTTAGAGAGCGAGTGACCTTGGCTCCTTTATCTCACCAAGAGCTGAGGTAGAACTCAGTTCATTGTTTGACTCATGTGAGGACTTAGAGATCAGAGGAGCCCTAGAGTCTAGGAAATACACAAGAGGCTGAGGAGAGGGCTCTGCCCGCAAAGTGCTTGCCGTGCAAGCAAGAGGACCTGAGTTCGATCCCAAGCACCTCTGTAAAAAGCCTGTGTTCCAGCATGCACTTGTAATCCCACACTAGAGAGAAAGAGACAGAGGGGATGCCTGGGGCGCACTGGCCACCCAATTGAACCAAATTTTTAAGCTCTGAGTTTTAAATAAACAAACAACCTGGAGAGGGATAAAGACATCAGATACTGAACTCTGATCCTTATGTGAGCAAAACCCCAGCACATGTACTCATACCCACATGACTGTGTGAGCCTGCCTGCGCTCGAGACACACACACACACACACACACACACACACACACACACAAACTCACAGGATAAACACACTGGAAAAGTGATAAACACTAAGCTCAAAACATGATTTAAGAGTAGACCCATTTTTAATAAATGTGTAGCTCCTATTTCTAGATGTGACTTGGAGCAAATTGTCACCATGAAATGGACCATGTGTCCAAGTTTAGTGACAATTCAGAAGGCAGGATTCTGAGCTACCTGGAAGTTAATGGAGCTGACTTTAAACCTTTACTCGGATAGCGGTAAAATCTGATAGACAGTAGATTTATCTGAATGATAAAATTGCAAATGATTATAATTAACAATGCATAATAGCTACCATTAATAATTACAGCTATTACTAAATTAATTTTATCACTGCCCACCTCACATTTACACTGAAATTTAAAATATAAGTTCAATTTGAAGAGGCAAGTAGTAATTATACTAACAGTAAAATCCTGTCTTGAAGGATCTCATTATACCGAAGAGTGGATATCCCGCTGCTCAGATAATGGCTGACATATGCATATTAATACACAGCCATCCACGGTCTCTAGTGTAGATGGTGCAGCCTAATGGGAAGGAGGGTGCTGGATATGAGTCCTACCACTTTCTAGCTTGCAAAATAATAATTAAAGCCTCATCTTATTATAGATACAAGAGGATCTACTGCAGTAAAATAGTGGGATTACCTCCCTTTGAAAAAAGGGAAGGAGGAAGGGGAAGAGGGAGAGGGAAAGGAGAGGGGGAGGGGGGGGGGGAGGGAGGAGGAGGAGGAAGGGAGGAAGGGAGGGGAGGGGAAGGAGGGAGGAAGGAGGAGGGGAAAAGAGGAGGAGGGGACAGGGACAGAGGAAGAGAAGTAAACTCAAATATTCATCAACAGGTTAAATCATGGCGACACGTTTGCCCTTTAGTCTACAATATGCTCACAATGACACTATTTTTCAACTTTTGGGGGTACATGTTTTTGTGGGGTGCGTGCACAGGCAAGCGTGCACATGACCTGCACACACCACGGAATGCACTGGAGGTTACAGGGATCTCTGCATGAATCAGCAGTCTCCGTCCACCAGATGGGGCTGAAGGATTGAACTCAGGTCGTCAGGCTTGGCAGCAAAGTGCCCTCACCTGCTGAGCTATCCTCACACAGACCGATGCTTAATCTAAATTGTCAAACTGATTGGCTTGTTAGACCTAGGGAATCGGCAACCTGTGCCTTTGCATGTGTCTTTGAGGAATCTTCAGTGAAGTCAGTTACCTAATTAGCTAATAGGGGAAGACCCTACGAATGTCGGGGGCGCATCTCATTGGCTAGAAACCCAGTAAACATTTAAAAGGGGCTAAGGAGAAAGCTTCAGAAAACACACTTCTGTTAACTGCTGTTGTACATGTTATTCAGCCCCTCCATACCTGCCTGCCGTCATGGACCAAGCACTCTGAAACCATGAGACAGAATAAATCTTTCCTCCCTTGCATCATGGATTTCTCTGACATTTGGTCACAGTGATAAAAATTAACTAGGGCACCCATGGAAAATAATGGGCTTTAAATGAATAAGCCACACCCCTTTTTACTATAGTGTTACATGAAGAATTAGACAACTGTAGTCTCTGTGGTGTAATGTATTCCATTTATGTTGAAAACTGAAGGAGAAAGGGGAGTGGAGAAAGGAAAGAGAAAGAAGGCTAAAGGAAGACATAAAAAGGAAGAAAGTACAGAATAAGAGGGAGGTGGGAGGAAGGAGGAGGGCAAGAGGAGGAGAGGGAGGCATGGAGAGAGGGAAGAAAGGGAGGGGGGAGGAAGAGAAGGAAGGGTGGAAGGAGTGCAGAAAGGAGGAATTAGTCACTTGTTTGCACAGCACAGAGAAGCTCATGGCTGTCCATAAGTCATAGTATGAGTGTTACTCTGGAGAAGGAGTTCTAGTAGGAAGAGGCAATGGTTTCTTTATAAATCCCTGCTTTGTTTTATTCACTGCAGCGATTTCTAATGCCTTTAATCTATATAGATTTTTTGGAGTGCCACAGAAGGATGCCCGCTTTATGAGCGATCACCTTCTATGCCTTGAATAGCCTGAAACAAAAGGTGACTAGAAATCGTCAATGTCTGTGTCATTTTTCATCGTTTACCAAATGCTTTCGTGCACACAACATTTCCTTCAATCCTCAGGCAGAGAGAATGCGGATTGCTCTACTTAAAACGGAGTGAGTAATTTTCACGATCTGCTTTCACTTCCCAGAGAATACAAAGGAAGCGTTGAGAGCTGGGGACAGGCTCAGTAGCAGAGAGCGGCTGGGAGGTATGTGTGAGGGCCTGGGTTCAATCCCCAGCCATGGAAAATAACTTCGACTTGACTGTAAGAAGTCTCTGATACCGAATGAATTTCTACTGAGAGAACATGGGCTTCACCATCTTGCATTATGTTGGCAAACTATGTTTGGGGTTGTTGAGACTAAACTCGAGGCCTGAAGAGGGCGCTAGTGGGTTTGTCTCAGGTGTCCTCCAAGACCCCTTTGTAGGACCAGGCTGGTCCTCCTGGGTCCTTGAAGGATGAGAGGAGAATAAGACAAGCTAAGGATAAAAACACTGCGCCCTTGATAACAGCTAGGAGGTCAACAGTTTCCAAAGGAGGTCGCTCTTGTTCATCCAGTGTTGTAAAGGTGCCCTCTGTGGGAATGGAGGCCCTGCTCTGCCTAGACCTCCCAACTGGGAACCTCAGTGCAGCTTTCAAGGCTTCTGTTGGATATGCCAAGCTTCACACGTTTCTGCTGCTGTTTTCTCTTTCACTTGGAAACCTCACCTAAGGGGACACTCTTCTCTGCCTGGGTGGAGTTCACCACTGGGAACTCCCAACTAGGCTGCCTCAACTTCCCCAGTGGGTTTCTGTAGGACGTTTGCAAGCCCCCGGTTTGATGATATCACCCTTTCTTTGCTGTCTCAGTTGGAGTTCCCCAAGCTGTCTCTGCTGGATGTTTTTCTATGTCTGATTTGAAGATGTTCTTCTGTTTATCCACTACTCGGCGTTTGCCCTCTTGCTTTGACTTGATATGGATTTAAAAAACTCACTCGTTCTAAACCAAAAGTGTAGCTGTCTTACATTGTTCTCCAGACATACAGAGCAAGTGTTGTATGGGAACGCCATATGATAAATTCGTTTAGAATTCATACCAAGCTTTCCCAAATTGCTGGGTACAGTGATTGTCTATAATCCCAGGAGACAGGAAGATTTTAGGCTTGAAAATTTCCTGGGCTACTGAACAAAATGTAGGTTCGCTCAGGAGACAGTGAAATCCTAACTCAGTAACATTTTACAAGGGCTGGGAACATAACTCAGTGGTGGAGCCCTTGCCTAGCGAGCACAAGCAAACTGTTTTAAGTGACGATCATTAAAGTCTTGACTGTGAACACAGAGTTTACTAGTTTGTGTTTACTCATTTTCTTATCCAGTCTTCTAGAAATGACATTCCTAGTTAGAGCATATGTTAATAAATTGCTCTAGACTCTTACAGCTCATCTCCCTTCTCCCAACTTTTATAAATTCTTCCAAGTGATATGAAAGTACTTTAGGTCAGAAAATGGCAAGAGACTGGTTAGGTCCCTAAGAGTGGGAATACACTTCTTCTTGTGGAAAATTATTCTTCCATATAATTTCTGCAGTAGATTGTCTGGCCTCATCCATGCAAATGTTCAAATGGGTAAATGAGTGCTTGAAGAGAGGACTGGGCAATTTCAGAAGGGTCCAGCTGTTCTTCTATACAGAACCCTGTAACTCAATCTCTAAGGGATCTGACATGGACGCCTACATGGACATAGCATGTGTGTGCGCACATATCCACTCACATCCATTCATAAAACCAAAATGAAATATGAATATGAAACTGGGCAGATGAGTTTAAATGGTATTGTAATATAAATGATGCTGTGAGTGAAAGATGTCCTGGAGGAATCGGGTGAATTAGTGAGAGCTGATGTTGTAAGCTGCTGTTTGGAACTCCATTTCTCTGACAACTGTCACCCTCTCTGGTGTTGCTGTGATTAAAATACTCATTAAAACATGCTGAAAGTTTTTATGCTTTTATTGTGCATTCACTCTCAGTGCTCAAATACAGAGTCTGACCCAGACTGTCATTTGCTTACATGCAGTGATGGAATAACAGAATGTTCTGCATAGAAACACCGTCCCAATCAATCACCTAATCTGTGTTCCCGTTGTTACAGGTAAGACCTTGTAGCTAGCACATTGGTCCAGAAAGATGCAGCCAAACCGTAGCAGCTCCACAGGTCGTTGTTAAAGAAATTTGTTTCTTTGTACATCTTGTTTTCTCTACCATAGGTTCATGCGGTGAAAGAGACCTACCTAGGAAGGTGATTGGTTAGGAACAATCTCATTGTGAGGCAGAGAGATGGTTCAGTGGGTAAAGTGCTTACTGAGCATGGCTGGGTATGGCATCACATGCCTGTAATACCAGAGCTGGGGAGGCAGAGGTCGGGATCCCTTGACTTCATTGGCTAGCCAGCATAGACTCTTGCTGTGCTCCAGGTGCAGTGAGAGAGCCTGTCTCAGAAAATGAATGAAGAATGATTAAGGAAGGCACTGACCCTGGCATCCACATCCATGCACATCCATGGGCATGTGCACATGCTCCCCAACACACATGTACACAACCCACATCTGTGTATATGATGTATATGTATGTGTAATATATTACATATATGTTTCTAAAGATTTATTTTAATTTTGGGTATGTCTATGTGTGCATATGTGTACATGCATGTAATGCCCATGGAAGCCAGAAGAGAGTGTCAGTTCACATAGAGTTAGTGTTATACATGGTTATGAAACACCCAAGGTGTTCTGAGAACTGAGCTCGTCTCCATTCCTAGAAAACAGCCCCTACAGCCCTCACCAAAAAATTCAACCTAAAAATTCCTCCCAGTTCTCTGTTACCCCCATCACCACAATTTATATCCAAACCACAGCCACCTCAGCAGTGGGGCAAGAGAATCATAAACTCTTAGTTTGATTGTCAGGAGGGAAGTTGGTTATGAACATTTTCATTTCTTTTTTCTTTTCGGAGCTGGGGACCGAACCCAGGGCCTTGTGCTTGCTAGGCAAGTGCTCTACCACTGAGCTAAATCCTCAACCCCATGAACATTTTCAAACAAGGAATATTCTAGTGCCCTGTCTCCACGACAATTAAATCATTAAGCAAGTCTCTGAGTCACTCGATGCTTCCACAGCAACCGTTTTCAAATTTTGGTCATTGGGATGAATCATTTAAAGGGCACCTAACCCTGACAGGAAGCAATGAGGACCTACTTTATGGTGTCTATCCCCTAACCCCATATCCCATTGCT
Source organism: Rattus rattus (assembly GCF_011064425.1). Taxonomy (NCBI): domain Eukaryota; kingdom Metazoa; phylum Chordata; class Mammalia; order Rodentia; family Muridae; genus Rattus; species Rattus rattus. The sequence continues at coordinate 16,922,690 of NC_046167.1, forward strand.
GTTAAAACCAAGAAAAAAAATGCCAGAGTAAGCCAAGCTCATAATATTCTACAAAACAATAGGAGAATAATGTCCAAACCCATCAAGGTAATCAGAAGCAGAGAACTCTGACAATGAGGTTCTGACCAGAGGACTTGAGATCAGCAGCATCTCATGGTGACCTTGGAATAGAAAGTACTGGAAAGACCCAAGAAGCCTCAATTAAAGTACAGACTTCAGTAAACCATCCATCCGGCAGTTCATGCTAAGTGGATTATAATAGGATAAGATGCTGACCCTGGAGGAACCTGGGTGCAGCATAAAGAAACTGTTACTATTTGGACTGCTTTCCCAAAGTTTAAAGTTTCTTCAAAATAGAAAGGTGGTAAAGGCACTAGTGACTGGTCATGCAATCTGTGTTCTGGTTAAAAAAGAAAGTGGAGGAAGAGGAGGAAGAAAAGGAGGAAGAAGAGGAGGAGGAAGAGAAGGAGGAGGAGGAAGAGGAAGAGGAAGAGGAAGAGGAGGAAGATGAAGAAGAAACCAACATTGACTACCTGAGCTAACCCAATGGCCCCATCTGTAAAGATAAGAGACGCAATATCCAGAGGCCCACCTGAGTGTGGCCTGCCAATGGGATCCACTACAGCACATAATAATGTAGACATGGGGGAGAAAGAGAAGTGGAGCAGTTTGAGCACTGCAAAGAGAGGCAGAACTGGAGATGTGAACGTGGTACAGGGTGAACCTGATGTGAGCAGCCTGTGCTATCACCCGAGGCCATGATAAAGTTCTGGTCCATTCTGCTACTGAGGGCCATGTCTGGCTCTGTGGCCATGCAGCAGCGGGGGTCTGTGTGGATGTTTGTGGCCCATGTTACCATCAAAGGCAATGTAGTCTGGGCTGCAGCCTTGGATCATGTTGATGCTGAAGTCCTGCACAGAGTTGGTCCCACCCCACAATGGCTGCAGCACTTGAGAGAGCTGGCCTTCAACCTCTTCCAGGCAAAGGAGCTGGCCCTGGTGATGGGGCACAGACTAGCCAGGGAATGAGTGCAGGAGAGCTGATCCTAACCCTCATCTGCCATGGAATGGTGTGGGTGAGAGAAAGATGCCCTCCCCTGCATTTCTGACTGCCTTCAGCAGGCAGGATAGATGGCTTCTTCTTTCCTTGCCTGGGCAGCATAGTAGAGCTAGCCATGATGGCACAGGCATGGGGGAACCAGCTCCAAGGGCATGAGAGTAGAAGGGTTGACCCTGCCCCTTGCCAGCTCAGCATTGGGTGAGATAGCCTGGGCAATACTGGAGGCACAGTGGAGGAGAACTGATAGCCTAACCAATTCAGCTACCACACAGGCCCAGATTCAGGCTTTGAGTTGGCCCACCCCAAGATCAACCCCATCTAAGAACTTCTAGGATGTGTGAAGGAGCTGGTCCTACTGAATCAAAGCTGCAGGATCTCTAGGACACCGTGCAAGAACAGGACATCTGAGAGGAGCCCCAGTGAGGATGCAGTATTAATAGTGTAGCAGAAGCCAGAGGCCTCAAATCAGACCAATAACTCATTGCAATGAATATTTGCAAGTGAAGATGTATGGACAAAAGGGTATACTGTGGGATACCCTGTGACAGAGTACAGCTTCCATAACGAGATTTTTTTTTGTCGTTTATAGTTTTGTTTTTGTTTTTGTTTTGTGAGGGAGGTTGCAGGGGCTGAGGGTGGATACTAAGGAATGGGGAGATGAGAGGGATTGGTGTGCATGATGTGAAACTCATAAAGAAAAAGTCAAAGAACTAAGAAACAAAAAAGGAAAAGCAAAGAAAAGCAAGACTCTTAGCCACGTTCACAGTTTCACATTTTCAAAACTACACATATGCTTCAACTCTACCCAAGATAGCCGCTTCTCTAAACTCTGCCCCACAGAGGGCAAATAAAACAAGTTTAAAAGTTTGAGGGTTTTTATAATGTAGCACATATGCTGTGTCTAGTGGCATACCCTTCAAGAAAGACTGATGCACAAAGTTGCAATAAGGGTATGTCAGGAAATTTGCTCATTAGCTGCCTTTTTATTTGTTTTGTGGAGGGATCCATCCAAGTTCCTTAAATAGCAAGCTGTAATGAAATAGCTAGTTTTTAACAAGTAATTTATGCCCTGCATATTGCTCTCTTAACAAGCTGTTCCTTGATTTAGACTTTCAATCCTATTTCCCTTTTCAAATATTTGTTGTTTAAAGTAAGCAAGTTATTTGAGATGTTATACGACTGTATTAAAACTTCAAACAAATAGACATCCCTACTGCTGGAAGGCCTTTAATTTTAATGACTGAGTTTCTGTTTTATACATAATGAAAATCCGCACCCGTCTTGGGTCCCGACTTCTTAGTTAAATGTCACATTTATATTAAGCCTGAAGCCTCGGCTATGTAACTTGGATAAAAAGGAACCACAGTAGAGGCATCGTTAATGGAATCTGGGGAAAAAATATTTTTGTAAAAATCCAAGATCAGAACTGATTTGAAGAATAGAAAATTTAGGAGACCAGCGATATAGTTCAGTGGGTAAAGTTGCTCTGTGACAGATCTTACAACCTGAGTTTGTTCCCCAGGCAGAAGGAAAGAACCAATCCCCCTGAATTTCATATATAATTGTGGTATACACATGTGGGATGATGTCACAGGTGAGGCAGGTACAAGATAGAAGGAGGCCTGTCATTGGACGAGAAGGAAGGATGGGCGGGAGAAAAGTTTGAAGGAAGAGGAGGAAACTGGAATGGAAAGGAGGAGAGACAGGAGGGAGAAGGAGAGGGAGAGAAGCCATGGCAGGTGGCGTTAAGATTCCGCTCTGTGTAATTACAGGTTGTTACAAATGTTCTTAAGGGATGGATGGTACTGGGCTTTGTATGTTTAGGTGGGCAATTATATCTTACCAATTGGATCTATGGTTGTTGTGTTGTGTGTTCTTTCATGTGTAGATTTAAGTGTAATGGAGTGTGGGGAGGTTGGTCTGGGCCGCCAAGGAATTGGAATGTGTGCTCTGGCAAGATATCCAGCAGATATCTTGGGGCACTGAGGTGCCGGACCTAGTGGGGATAAAAGACAACCATACTTTTTTAATTTTTTTTAACATTTTTACAACAACGACACACACACACAACACATAATTTTTAAAGGAGAGTAGAAAAGTTAAAGGAAGATTCTCTAGTGAGAGAATTAAAACTTTAATTTTAAAAGCTGACATGTTTAATTGGCACTAACTTTGTCAAAATTGTATATTATACCTCGTTCAATATCCTCTGTGTATCTTACCAGATGCTTCTATTTCATGACCAGATTCCATTTTCAATTCAGGGGACAGAACCCAGGGTCTCTACACATCCTAGGTAAGCACCCCACCACCGATCTGCATTTCCAGCTGTTACTGATCTCTAAAGAGTTACTTTTATTTTTTCTAAGTTACATACATGAGGGTATATGAATGCAAGCACACCTGTGTGTGGAGGTCAGAGGTGTTGGATCCCAAAGTTAGAGTTAACCTCCGAGCCTCCCAACATGGATTACTGAGAACTGAAACTGGGTCCTCTATGACAGCGATGCACATTCCTAACTGCTGAGGCACCGCTCCAGCCTTTGTTGCCATGTCTAATCCTTAACCATCTTTCCCTCCCTTTGCTGACAGGGAGGTATCGCCAACATTCGAACCATTATGGGACTCTGTTGGACTTCAGTGTTTGGAGTAAAATGTGACCCCAGGCAGGGCTGACAGAAGGTTTCTTGGAGAGTTATCTATTTGTTTTTACCATCTATTTCTGCCTCGGATTTCTCTTGTAATAAGCACAATCCACCCACGGCTCACCCTGTCACCATATGTTCACACAGCTTTTCAAGTGTCTGTAATATTTTCTGGAGCTAGGAGAATCGGCTCATCTGTATGACAGCTACAGTGTTAAGACATGGACCCTCCAAATTTTGCCTTTCTAAAGAATGCTCTTCCTGGTGTTAGCTGAGCCTTTTTTATTGGTGTTTTTTTTTATCATGGCCATGCAAATCTATCCCCTCAGACAAGTGAGTCCAGGAAGACAAAGTCATTGCACTGCTTTCCCAGGGGAGGAGATGTCCCAGGGAGGTCATTCAGCTGGTAATGGGAAGTTACGGAGTTAGTCCAAGTGCATCTGACAGTCAAGCTCTTCATCATGGACTCTTTACCATAGTACTTTAGCCTGCTGGTCTCTTAGCTCTAAACCAGGACATCCTACAAAGGTAGGCAGTGGGAGGCAAAACTCAGCTCCTGCTATGGAGAAGGATTACTTCTGCCCCACAACCAACAGACTGACAAAACATTATCACTTTTATTACTATTAGATATTGTTCCTGTTATTAGCAACTCCCTGTATTTTTCTCAGATCTTCCAATGTTTTACACCAGATTTGGTGTCAAAATTCACACTGCAGCTTTCACCTTCAGTTCTCTGTCACAGTCCTGAGCTCTATGATCTGTCCTCTTGGTCCAGAGCATTGAGGCAGCATTGCTCTAAATGTCCTCACATGAGACGATCCTGTAGACTCCATGTTTCACACTAAATCTTATTTCCCTCTCTGCTTTCTGAACCCATAAACTTTTCTTTTCCTTATTTAATTTCCCCTCCATCAGGCCTTATCATCTATAACTTTCTATATGGGCTCACCCCCCCCCACTGTGGCTGTGGTAAATAATACATTGACAAAAATTAGCTAAAGAGAGAAATGGTTAATCATGGTTTACAATTGCAAAGCTATAGAGTCTATCGTTGTGGGAAGGGTAAAGGTATGGCAAGAAGAAGCAGGAAGCTAGCTGATCATATTGAGTCCTCACTCAGGAAGGAGAGAGAGAGAGAGAGAGAGAGAGAGAGAGAGAGGAGAGAGAGAGAGAAGAGGCAAATGGTATTGGGGTATTATCATTATCAGCAAGTAGTGTTTAGTCCGTTATCATCATGGTGGGAAGTCTGGCAATATCCCGGCAGACATGGTGCAAGAGAAGGAGCTAAGAGTTCTACATCTTGGTCCGCGGGCAGCAGAAAGGGACTGTGAAGTGGGAATTTCTGGTTGTGTTGGAGACTCAGTTGTGTCATGTGATGCTTTTCTGGAAACTGTCTTATGAGAGGATGTTTTGCTGAAAACAGACATGTGGTGTTTTTCTGGGTGCTGCCTGGTGAAAGGGCATGTGATGTTTTGCTGGAGCAGACTTTGAGGGGACATGTGATATTTGGAAAGATTGTAAGTATAATCCAACAGACAGTGGATGATGCTCTTGTATTGGTTCGCCTTCCAACTCTTTGCTGCTTTTCGTTGGCCTTTGCTGATGCTGTTCTTTACTGATGACACTCTTGTGTTGGTTTGCCTTGCTTTTTTTTTCTTTACTGATCATCGCTTCCCTGACTTTGTGGAGAGAAACACATCAAAGAACTTCTGGTGGTATTCCTGCTGCATCTTGCCACTTCAGTGGACTCATGCCTGTCTGCAGAGCCTTGCAGTTTCTTCTGGATCGATCAAGCTACTGCTACTGATTCATGTTTAGTGTTTGCCAAGTGGACTAGACTGCTAACAACGAAGATTGGAATTGTTCTAAAAACTATACCTAAACAGGTCCACAATCCCATTTCCCATTAACCTTTCTTTTCCCCTACTTCTGGTGTGTGGTGTGTCATAAGGGAGGTTGAAGTATTTAAGAGTCATAATTAAAGGAGGTTTTGAAAAACCTAAGCTTACAGGACTATGTGACTGACCCGAGTATATATAACCTTACAGCCTGTCTTTACAGTGACACAGTTCCTCCAAAAAGGCCACACCAACTCCATCAAGACCACACCTCCTAAAGTGCCACTCCCTATGAGCCAAGCATTCAAGCACAAGAACCTATATTTGGATATTTTTTATTTCCATTTCGTATGTTATTGCATTTCCTGGCCATAAGCCCCCTATCACATCCCCCTCCCCTTCTTCTATAATGGTGCTCCCCCTCCCCAACCACTCCCCCTTCCTGCCCCCCACAACATTCCCCTACACTGGGGGTTCCAGCCTTGGCAGGACAAAGGGCTTCTCCTCCCATTGGTACCCAACAAGGCCATCCTCTGTTACATATGCAGCTGGAGCCATGGGTCTGTCCATGTGTACTTCTTTGGGTAGTGGTTTAGTCCCTGGGAGATCTGGTTGGTTGGCATTGTTGTTCTTATGGGATTGCAAACCCCTTCAGCTCCTTCAATCCTTTCTCTAATTTCTTCAACAGGGATCCTATTCTCAGTTCAATGGTTGGCTGCTACATTTGCCTCTGTATTTGTCAGGCTCTGGCTGTGCCTCTCAGGAGACAGCTGTATCAGGTTCCTGTCTGCATGCACTTCTTGGGTTCATCAATATTGTCTAGGTTTGGTGGCTGTATATGTGTGAGCTGTATACCCACGTGGGGCAGGCTCTGAATGGCTGTTCCTTCAGTTTCTCCTTCAAACTTTGTCTCCATATCCATTCCTATGAATATTTTTGTTCCCCCTTTTAAGAGGGACTGAAGCATCCAAACTTCAGTCATCCTTCTTCTTGAGCTTCATGTTGTCTGTGGATTGTATCTTGAGTAATTTGAGCTTTTGGACTAATAGCCACTTATCAGTGAGTGCATACAATGTATGTTTTTCTGTGATTGGGTTAGCTCAGTCAGGATGGTATTTTCTAGTTCCATCCATTTTCCTATGAATTTCATGAAGTCATTGTTTTTGGTAGCTGAGTAGTACTCCATTGTGTAGATGTACGACATTTTCTGTATCCATTTCTGTTGAAGGGCATCTGGGCTCTTTCCAGCTTCTGGCTGTTATAAATAAGGCTGCTATGAACATAGTGGAGCATGTGTCTTTGTTGCATGTTGGAGCATCTTTTGGGTATTTGCCTAGGAGAGGTAAAGCTGGGTCCTCAAGTAGTGCAATGTCCAATGGCCATGCATATTTAAACCACCACACAACCTATAATTCTCAAAGCCTTTGCCCAATGACTCAATTCTTCCAACAAGGACCAACATCCTAAGGGTTCCATAACCTTCTCAAACAAGAGCCTATGGGGGCCAAATGTTCAAACATATGAACCTATGAATAAAATTTCACATTTAAACATCATATTCACATCATCCTTTCTCTGACCACTCACTTTATCTTCCAAGGTGGCCAGACCTCACTTTATCACCTCTGTACTCAGGGGGCTTGAGAGATGGCTCAGTAATTAAGAGTGTTTCTTGCTCTTTAAGAAGAGTGCTTTGGTTCTCATGCCGGCAATCAGGTTAGACAACTCAAAACTGATATAATTCTAATCTAAGGGTGTGTCTTAACATCCTGTTGCTGTGAAGAGATACTATGAGCAAGGCAGTTTTATAAAAAGCAATGTTTAATTGGAAGCTTGTTTGTAGCTTTAGTGGGTCCATTACCATCATGGAAGGGAGTGTACAGTACAGGGGTAGACATGGTGGTGGGAAAGTGCTGAGAACTTTAACCCCTAGTGACACATGTCCTCCAACAAGGCCAGACTTCCTAATCCTTCTTTGACAGCCTATCATCTGGGGAGTAAGCAGGCAAATACAAAATTCTATGGAAGCTAATCTTATTCAAGCCTCTACAGGGTCCAATGCCCTCTTCTATCCCCAATAGAAGAGTACACACACACACACACACACACACACACACACACACACACACACACCCTACATCAAGTAAATAAATAAAAGTTTTCTTTAAAAATATATTTAATACTCAGGGTAGGCAAAATAAAGATAGAAGAGAGACCGGTGATCACACAGGAAGAGAGGAAGACAAAGAAACAGAGAAACAGAGCATTACTGTAACAGAACACACAATTCTCTGAACTTCACCAAAGAGTGAAATAGAACATGAAAGGGGTTCCTTACAAAGTGGGGCCTGATGAATGATACATTAAGAACATAAAATAACATAGCAATCTCCTATTTTTCCAGAGAGAACATACACTTTGTACATTGTTTATTTCATAGGTTCTACAATGAATTTCACAGAGCAAAGAAGGACAGACTAGAAATAAACCATGCTTGGAGACTGAAGCTATCAAAAATATTTCTCTTTTTTCTTAGGTGTACTTCCCAATTTATGTATAGCGAGTATGAATGGTTTCTCAAGGGAAAAAAAAAGAACTTTATTTAAGGATAACAAATAAGTGTAGTTTGTATAATATTTTCTCTTTTTTCCCACATGGAGAAGTTTAATGAGAGAAGAAGAGTAGAAGGGGGGATGAGTAAAGGCTGGCCATGAGCAGGTGGAGGGAAGGAAGGGAGAACAGAGAGAGAAAGGAGAAAAGGAAGAGGGCAGGAGAGTGGAGAAGAGGAGAGCAAAGAGTAAGAGCAAGAGTGTATGAAATTTTCTAATAGTGATGTCAGACGAAAGCTAAGATTGGGTGGTTATGAATCTTGGTTGAGGTGAACATTTCTGGGAGGGCTAAATTAATTTAAAAACCAAGCAATTTACATTTGAAATCTCTGCCGGAAGCTAGTGTCTCATGAAGAGGCTCCACATAGCATTTATCAGCCATGGCTTACACAAATCTCAGTAGCAGCCAATCTGGGCGTAGCTCTCATGTCAGTAGTGAGAGGCTGAGACTCTCTCTTAGTTGAAAACGTGATTGACATATGCCTCGTGCTAAGAAACAGAAGTGACACAGTGTTGTGTAATCTAAGAGCCATTGAATTATGTGATCTTATGCTGCCGCCCCAGCATCATCTGACAATGGCTTCATGGAAGGAAGATTGTTGCATAGCATAATCTCTGTGTGTCTCTGTCTCTGTCCCTCTGTCCCTCAGTCTCTGTGGGCTCTGTCTGGCTATCCCTCTCTGTCTCTCTGCCTTTGTGTATGTGTCTCCCTCTCCCTCTCCCTCTCCCTCTCCCTCTCCCTCTCCCTCTCCCTCTCTCTCTGTGTTTGTGTGTGGTTTTTCTGTCTCTGTATCTCTGTGTGTATGTCTGTCTGTGTCTCTTATATCTTTGTGTGTGCATGCATACGTGTGGGTATGCGTGTGTGTTACATATTTGCGTGTGCAGGTGCACTTGTTAGAGTAGGCATATGTATAGGCCAACATTCGGCACTGGATGTATTAACTATTAACTGTTCTCCTGGCTGGTTTCTAAATGACAATTCTGTGTTCTCACACATATAAGCTGAACACTTGACTGAGCATGTGACCTCCCTACCATAAACTTGGTTTGCTTGTTTGTTTTGTTTTGTCTAATGAAAAGCTTTTCACTGAACTGGAAGTCTGTTTATATTTTGTTGACTATCCACACTTCAGCAACGAGGTGCCAGTAAGAGATATTTTTTTTTGAGCTGGAAATTTTAAAGGACAATGTGCACTTGAAATCACGTATTGAACTGCTCTTTAATGATCCTGGATGAGGTGCCTTTGTTAAGGCAAAACAAAAGCCATTCGTTACTGGTTAATTTCCATCACCCAAATTGATTAAGAGCCATTTACTATGGACCAGAGTATCATATTGACTTGAAGCAAAGTCTTCAATAGAGATTGACATGATATTACATTGGCACTTAATATATTATATATGTTTTACAAATCACTTGACACAATAACATTAGTAAGTCTCAGGAGAATTATGATGAGCCAATAAAACCATCACCAAAGCTCATGCATTGTGTGTTTCTACCTATACAATTTCTTCAAATTAGGAAACTATAGAGACAGAGAATGAATTACTCGTTAGTGATTAGGGATAGTGTGAATCAGAAGTTCTTTGTGGTTCTAGAATGGTCTTATATCTAATGTTTGGTGGTGGTGATGGTGGTGGTGGTGGTGGTGGTGGTGTGGGGATGGTGATGGTAGTGGTGGTGTTGGTGGTGGTGTTGGTGGTGGTGGTGGTGGTGGTGGTGGTGTTGGTGTTGGTGGTGGTGATGATGATGGAGGTGGTGGTGGTGATGATGGTGTTGGTGGTGTTGGTGATGGTGGTGATGATGATGGAGGTGGTGGTGGTGGAGGTGGTGGTGGTGGTGGTGGTGGTGGTGTTGGTGGTGGTGATGATGATGGAGGTGGTGGTGAAAGAGAACTATCCATGATAGCACAATGAAAATCTAGTACTAACAAAATATGTGTGTGTGAGAGACACACTCACACTCAGGCTCACACACGAAATAGGCAATCCTACTGAAATCCATCTGCACATGGTCTACAGATTATACCAATGTCTATTTTCTGGCTTCAACAACTTCCTATCGATCCATAAGATCAACATCAGTAAATGAAGTTCAGGGAAGGACAGACAGACCTTCTGTGCTGGTTTGCAATCTCCTGAGTGTGCACAGTCATTTCAAACTAAAGTATTAGAAAGCCACACAAAAGAAAATGTTCATTGTCTGGCCAGAAAAGCTCAATTAAGTTTGCCTATAATTTCTGTTCTCTTTCCTGATAAGTGTCACCAGATGCTAAACATATTAAATCCCAAGAACACATGTTGTTTAGGGGACACACCTCCCCAGCTTCCCACATTACACTGCTGAGTATTTATATTTATGGAGCTCACAAAGGTGGGGTGCTTCCCATTTGGAGATGACCTGCTAAACTCTAGCAGCAGATCTGATGAAGGACGCTGGTCCCTTCTTACTCCTTCCTATGCTAAAGGGTCTCTCTAGATTTCACTAGGAGGAGTGAATGAGGGTATTCTATACATGCAGCTACTTAGAGATGAATGGCTTGCCAAGAGAGGTATTCAGAGGGCTCTTCAGGCAGAATTAACCTGCCCCCCTCACTTGTGCCGAGCTGCAATTACATCTCAGATGGGAACTCGTGTGTGCTTCGAGGTCAATAGGTCTTGCATGTTTGCTCTCTGCTGTGTCCCCAACAGACCCCACACACCAAAAACTGCTGTCGAAATAATCGAGTTAGTGATTTGTACCTGACATAATTGGCAGTCGAGATCGGGCAATTGAATTGGTAAGTTTGAGAGGAACAAACCTAATTAATATGTTAGTCCCGGGGGATTCCATTCTCTCTGCTCTTCCCTCCCTTTTCAGCCATTGAAAAAAAAGTCTGTCGTTAGCTGTTCTGCTTTGAAAAAGGATCTGTTTGTTGGCCAGGAGAGTTCCGTGTGTGCATGTGTGTGTGTGTGTGTGCGTGTGTGTGTGTGTGTGTGTGTGTGTGTGTGTGTGTGAGAGAGAGAGAGAGAGAGAGACAGAAGAGACAGAGACAGAGACAGAGAGAGATAGAGACTGAGAGAGAGAAAGAAGACAGAGTCAGAGACAGAGACAGACACAGAGATAGACAGACAAAGACTGAGCTGGGGAGGGAGGAGGCAAAACACGTGGGCCAGAAAGAGGAAGAGACCAGTGGCTGGAGAAGGCTAAGTCATAATAGCTTCTAGAAGCAGGCACTAGAAGAGGGAGGGAGATGGAAAGGCTCCACTGGACTCTTCTATTGGAGCTTGGAGAGAGAGGCCACCCATTCAGGTTGGTTGGTTGCTTCTGAGCTTGGAGTCCCTGTTTATGGCATAGGTTAAGTATTTTACTGAGTGCCTTAAGTGTATTCAACTTGGCTCAGTTTTAGATTCCCCGTCTCTGCACTCCTGGCACTCATCCTGAGCCTGCTTTACCCTACATTGTGTTCAAGTCATATCTTTTGTTTCTTAATTATTTTTTTTTGAGAGCTGCTTGACCGTTTGCTGTTAAGATTGATAGAAGTTTGTGATTTTTTTCCTTTACAGCTATTAGAGCATATTTTAATTATATTCTAGTATTTTAGTCTTGATAATTAAAAAAATTGCTTTCATCTAAAGGTATTTTACTATAAGCCTCTAAAATGAAAATTCCACCTTAAAAAAAATTCTGACTTAATCAATTTAATTTCCTTCTCCTCTTTCATCTTTTGTTTTATAAGGTCAAATTTTCTCATATTTGAACATAAATATAAGCCTCCCGAAATATGTTTTCCTTTTTAATAACATGTACATGCACACTTATGTATTTACATGCATAAATACATGATTTAAAGGATTTAGAAACAGAGTATTGATTTGGGAAGGAAGGTCCAATTGTGGAGAGAAATGAGAGAGGACTTTCATGTGTTACTCACCATGTACTTGTTTGTCTATTGAATCTTGGCAATGATATGTCTACACACTTACTAAACGATTGAGTACTCTTACGTTGTGAAGGCAAACATGATGAAAAGCAGCATTTGAATGAAGCAAAGGATTTCTTCTCCCTCCCTCAGCTTCAGCCTTCAATGTCACCTTAGACTGTAAAGTGAGTGTGACGGTGTAAGCCTCTAATCCCAGCTCTCAGGTAGTAGGGACCAGAGATTCACAAGTTCAAGATCAACCCGGGCTACAGAGAGAGACCAAGGAAAATAACATGTCAGGTTTTAGAAGACCATTCATATGTCAACCATAATCTTTGCCATCCCTGGATTAAATGAACCACCTGATGGTGGCCACTTCTTCAGTGATACACCATTGCTGGTCCATAAGCTCTGAATGTCACCGGCTCTTTTATTTGGTGACAGCATCGCTTCTACCGTGTACCTTCCAAAGAAAAAGAACACGTGGATAATACTCTTGGAGCCTGCGAGTGCTTGGGCCACCATTTGTGCATATGTGAAAATCTCTGGGCACGTGGCTCTATCATGTCACCAGTGGGAAATGTCACCAAGCTTGGTTTTTTTTTTACTAGTTTCTTTGTTTAAATGCAAAATAATTTTTCTTTAGACTTTGCCTTCATTCTAAACCTTCCTAAATAATCTAAGAGAAAGGGCATTTGTACACTTACTTAGCTTCTTTATGTAAGGTTGGTCTTTGCAAGCCACAAATGGGTTTTAGCTAAACGTTTTTTTTTTTTTTTAAATATACTTCACTTTCATTTTTCTTTTAATTTTTGTAATACTAGGGATGGAGCCCAGGCCTCATGTGTGGTAGACAGACATGATACCACAGAAGAACTATATTCCTGGTTCTTATACCATATGTTGATCTAGTTTCACATTTTTATCCATTGGTTTTGAATGTAGGGAGGCAGAGTACCATGGTGCTCATGTGGAGGTGGGAGAACAACTTGGGGGAAGCAAGTTATCTCCTTTCTCCACATGGGTTCCAGGAAAAGAACTCAGGTCCTCGGACTTGGCACCTACAGCCTTTGCCCCCTGAGCCATCTTACCAGTCCCTGCTTTGTTTTTGATGTTTTTCCCCCATTAAGTTGGTTGGTTTCTCCATTAGTACTAATTAGTATTACTGGGGCTCAGAATATGATTCCCAAGTGGGGTTTTGTTGTTGTAAAAATATAAAAAATAAAATGGCTGTCTTTTAGCCCTACTTGGTCTGGCACCGCAGTGCTCCAACATATCTGCTAGACATCCTCAGCCAGCAAAGCATCTCACCCGTTCTGCTCCATCCCATATCACACTGCTGAAGACCTCTCTCCGAGCCTGGCAGCAATCTCTCTACCTATCTAGTTCCCAAGGCAGCTTTCCATGCCAGAAACACACATCCCAATTCCATGGTGGCCCAGTGTCTCTAGCCACCGCACACTTTCTTACACTTAAATCGCTACATGAAACATCACACAGCACAATAACCTCTGATTCAATTGATAAGATATAATTGCCCACCTATACATACAAAGTCCTGTACACATCCATCCCTTAAGAACATTCATAACAACCTGTAAAGGTGCAGAGTGGAACCTTAACATCAGCTTCCATGTTGTCCCGAGGCTACTCTGCTGTCTCTTCCGTCTCTTCCTCCTTTCCGTTCCAGTCTCCTCCCCTTCCCTTAAATTTTTCTCCCGCCCATCCCTCCTTCTCATCCAATGACAGGTCTCATTCTCTCCTGTAGCAGCCCTCACCTGTATTTTACAAATTAAACGGGGAGAAGGTTCTGGTGAAGTCACCTGAGTCCTGAGTATGTGACTAGGCAGCCATCCTTGGGGCAGTGGAATTACCATCAAAATACAGATAACTCCAGGGCAAACCACAGCAGGGTTCAGTGGCATCCTGAGCACTTTGAACAGAAGACAGTGGAAGCATCTCCGAAGGTCTGTCTGTCTCCTTCTCCTGTCCTGCTGTCCTGTATCCCACCCTCTTTGCTCCAAAAGTGGTATAGAAGCCATAGAGGAGTCTACAGAGATCCCTTAATGATGAAGAGCGCTTCCTGCTCATGAAGAAGGCCAGGGTTCAGTTGCCAGCTCTCAACTCTCTGCAACTCCAGTTCCAGGGATCCATACCCTCTGTTGGCCTCCATGAGACCCCTCAGACACAGGTATATGTACCTACAAACAGTCACACACACACACACACACACACACACACACACACACACACACACCTTAATAACAGTAGTAGTAGTAGTAGTAGTAGTAGTAGTAGTAAACCACATAAATTCTTTTTTCCAAGGCAAAGCATAAACACCACCACCTCTGACAGAAGGCACTGGACAGTGCTTGAGCACTGACTGATAGACTCTCCGGGGAAACAATGAGGGAGAGTAGAGAGTGTCTATCCTGTGAGCAGCTGTGGAGAGACATTAGATTTTGCAGCAAGGAATGATAAAGGAAACTTTAGAAACTGGAAGAGAAGGAAAGAGAGCCCAGGCTTGTTCTGTAGGGCTCAGCGCTCTGCTCTTGATATGCAGTGATTGTAACTATGGAGGGTCAGAACCATGAAAGGAAAATCGGAAAATCTGCACCCCACCCTCAGTGACAGAGAAAAAGGGTGCCAGGCTAGCACATAAGCACATAGAGAGACTGAAAGAAAAATAAAACAATCATAAAATCAAAAACCAAAGACTTAAACCAGAGACTTAAAATGTGCAACCACCAGATCCCTCACTGGGCCAATCCGTAGCCAGATTGGTGCTGGGCAAAACCTCTCTTCTAAGCATCGTACTAGGGCAACAGCAAGAAGCCAAACTATAAAGACCACTGCTGAGTCACGGAGAGCAGCTCTAGAGACCCACTCTGGGCACAGCTACTGTGTCAAGGGACTATTCTCCGAGCCTTGGCACACAGAGGACCTGTAGCTAGAAGGGAAAAACTTGAGTCATTGTGGCTGTTTTCCACATGCGACAGGTCTGGTCTGAGAAGCACACTGGTGGGAAACTCAGTGGCTTTTCGGAGGACGGATGGGCAGAGGCAGGGGCCTACAGGTAACTATAGGAACTATTATCTAGCTTCTGCGAGGTTGAAGAGGGAAGACCAGGAATAAGAAAATGCGATTAGTAATAAAAATTTTGCTGTCTGCATAAAGCTCGATTTATGGGGTCACACTATCAAACCTCAAGCGTGACTGCTGTACCCAGCGGTCCACTGCATCCAGCAAGGCTCCACCTCCTACAGCTTTCACAACACTTCCTCCCAAACTGTACCACGAGCTGAGGACCAAAGACTCATTGGCATGAGTCTATGGGGACATATGAGGACGAAGTCCACTAGGGTCTAAGGTATGTCAGGGAGAATGCAACAATGAGTTTTTCCACACCTAGAGACTGAAAGGCACCTCTAGTTACGATATCCAGGGACTCTGGTGCTTGAACCCTTGGTCCTCAGCTAACTGTGCAATTTGGGGAGGTTGTAGAATCTTTAGGAGGCGGAACCTTGATGGAGGAAGTGAACCACTGGGAGCAGACATTGAGGTTTCATAGCCTGACTCCACCTCCTGTTCACCCTCTGCTTCCTGATTGTGGATGAAATTCGACTTGCCACTTGTGGTCCCTGCTGCCACATCTTCCTGGTGATGATGGACTGTAGCAAATTGAACTGTAAGACAAAAGTCCCTTAAGTCACTTCTTGATAGATATTTTGTCACCCCAACTAGAAAAGTAACCAGTGCAGGGTCTATCCATCCATTGCTCTGGCTTCTGTGCTTGGTACCCTTTTCCTGGGGTATTCAGGGTAATCATATCTGGTTTGAACACATGAGCTGGGGAATTAGTTACTGAGCTACACCCCAGTCCAGTGAAGAGAAGTGACACATTCACCATACTTCAACTTTATTGTATTTGAACATTGCAAATACATTAACTAAAATAATATGGGCAATGATTAAAAAAAAAAAACTTAATCCCAAATGCACAAATCCCATCCCAGAAATTGAAAACAGAAACTGAAAAATTTTAAACAACAGGACTTCCCCAATTTTAGTTCTACAGCAGTCAATTTGAACGGAAATGGATTAGATAAAATCTTGACAAAGAATCCAAAAGGATGATCATAAGAGCTAATAGAGTCTAAGAGGATGCAAACTGCTCAATAAATTCAAAATGAGCAGGAAGAAGTGGTTGAACAGAACAATAAGTCAATCCAGGGTATGAATAAAGAATTCAGTAAAGATTCATATTTTTAAAACTGAAATTTTGGAAATTAAAAAGCTCAGCCAATGTTGGGGATTTAGCTCAGTGGTAGATTGCTTGTCTAGCAAGCTCAAGACCCTGGGTTCGGTCCTCAGCTTTGGAAAAAAAAAAAAAAAAAAAAAAAAAAAGCTCAGCCAAAAACAACAGAAAATAAAAATCTCAGTGGAAAGACTCGGCAACCAAATGGACCAAATGGCTTTGGTGACATGTCCGCAACTAGATCTAGCCTATTGGAGAGGCTTCCCATTGCTTTCCGTTGGAGGACTAAGGAGAAGCATAGTTTCATCCCGGTCTGTGGACTGCCTGTTGACCACTTCCCGTTTTCCTTTGCTTTCCTTTCCAGAAGCTTTTCCTTGGTTATAATAGTGGTATGATTGTTATGAGGTTCACCAACTGATTTCTGATTGGATTTAAGGCCCACTCCACAGGAAGGGATCTATACTTAGTACTGCGAATTTGGCCAAGAACTCACTCATGGGTTAAGAATTCACAGGCCTGAGGGGTGAACCCACTACCCCTTTCTGCTCAGTGGGCATAGGGTCAAACTGCCCTCTAAATTCATATTTTTATACCCATAGGTTATTGCAGCTCTCTGATCTCATCAGCAGAATTTCTTGGTATAGAGAACCACAGTTAACATGGAACTCACTATCGGTCAACGTGCAGAAGGTAAGTGTCAGCCATAGATAGGACATTATAAAACTCCCCCTCTCCCAAAACTCAGGGGCCACCATAGAAGAGGAGACAGGAAGGTCATAAGAGGCAGAGGTAAGGGAGGACTGGAGTCAGTGTCTTTAATACATGAAAGGACCTTCACTCATGAATCGTAGCAGCTGTGGATGCCTGCTTAAGACTTGCGAAAAATCAAGCCAGTCAATTTTCCAGCACAAAAAGGGAAGGAGTTCACAAGCTCTACCCCTAGCTGAAGTGTCATTGTCAGTTATTGTCTTTTAAAGCTATGGCCTCTGATAGGTTAAACAGGTACCAGTAGACAGCTTTATACCTATCAGTATATGAGCAGCACAAATTGAACTTGGTAGATCATATATTCATATACATATACACATACATATATAAATATATGTACATATACACATACACAAATGTCATATACACAAACACACGTACATGCACATTCATGGATAGATACACATACATATCTAAAGAGGACAGGAAGTTGGGAAGGATTTGGAATGGAGTGGAGATCTGATAGGAGTAGAAATGGGTGGTGAATTATGATCAAAATACATTGCATTCATGTATGAAATTATCAAAGAGTTAATAAAATTCTATTTTAAAAGAAATTTTGACAAACAGAACTGTTCTACTTCTTACAACTCTCACAGGCGACCCTTTATGTTTACCAGCTCCCTAGGATTTTCAGTCTCTGTCTCGAGAAGAGCATGATGGAAGGGTCAAGTGGGAGAGGCATGAATGTTTCCTTCAGCCCTCAAGTGTTGGAGTGATAACCACCTAGTGTGAATGTTTCTGAGTATGACTCAGGGTTCAGGCAGTGCCTTCCTGTCTCTCTCTCTGTGACTCTGTCTCTACCTCTGCGTCTTTTCCCCCCTCCTCTCTCTCTCTCTCTCTCTCTCTCTCTCTCTCTCTCTCGCTCTCGCTCTCGCTCTCGCTCTCGCTCTCGCTCTCTCTCAAAAGTAATTCACATCATCTTACTTTTGGGCATTTCATAACTCACAGGCTTTTGTTTGTAAGTGGTGGCTTTAAAAATCATTTTTTCTATCCCATCCTATGTATTTTATAGAAGAATCATGAACAAAAGCTAAATGAGACTTTTATCCCCATCCCCCAAAATAATGTAAACGTTGGTGGCGGCTGTTGGGTTTTTTTTTGTTTGTGTTTGTTTGTTTGTTTTTTAAGTAGAAGTGGTAGTAAGAGAATTATAATTCCCAGAACCCCAAGAATTTGGTTTTCTATCTTAACATGGTTTTGACTAAACAGACCAGAATGTAGTGTGATATACTGACATAGTCGTTAGGAATTTTGGCCCACATTTTCAGATCTGTAGAAGATAATATTTCATATGAAAGTTTCAACAAGATTGCTTACTCTGAGTCACCTCCTCACTGGGAAATGGGATAAATGGCTTTTTCTTATGCTCAAAGGTCTCTAATCACCTTATCTTTTCACACCCAGAGAATATCGAAAGGCTGATTGCGGGTTCATATGGAGCCCCGAGATCTTAGGAAGGCTCTACAACTGTTAGTTACCAGTCTGCATTGAGCCCAAGGCTATCAGAATATAGCTCTTTATTTGAACAAGGGATGAGAAACAGGAAGCACAATGACAAATATTAATATTTTGACAAATTAATATTTGATGAACGTTATCCAATATGGTCTTGAAAATCACACTTTTGAATGTGTAGAAAGTAAAGTACCAAGGGTCTGGAGGGACGACACTGACATAAAGTGTTTTGGGGTCAAATATGAGGACCCTAGTTGCCTCCCCAGAAGATATGTTTAAATAACCAGTTATGGCCATGTATGGTTGTAACCCTATGCTGGTGAGGCAGAGGCAGAGGGCTAGAAGGACAGAGAGACAGAGAAGCAGAGAAGCAGAGGGGCAGAGGGGCAGAGGGGCAGAGGGGCAGAGGGGCAGAGGGGCAGAGGGGCAGAGGGGCAGAGGGGCAGAGGGGCAGAGAGATAGAGGATGCCTAGGTCTTGTAGACGGTATAGATGAATACATAAGCTCTGGGTCCAGTGAGAGACCCTGTCTCAAAAAACAAGGTGAAAAGCAATTGAGGAAGACAGTTGATGTTGATCTCTGGCCTTGACATACATGTGCGTCCATGGCACACACACACACACACACACACACACACACACACACACACACACACACACCACAGTAAGTTGTGTTGAGTTTTAGATCCTGAGCTTCTCCGTATGATGGGGAAAGTTCACAGATTTTCAGAATTCTTCTAGCCAGCATCAGTCTTTACAGACACCACATGTGCCTCCATATCTGATTTCTTCCCCACAATGAGCTTACCCACATCACAGTCAAGTAATATTTCCTTCAAGGACCTAGCAAATTATTCATTTCTAAATTTTCAGCTGCTGTCCACACACAGAGGGCATATTTTTATTATATGTTTTTGGTAATCATATCTGGGTTGATGAACCAATTTCTCCTAAAATTACATTTTTAAGTTTTCTCCTGCTAGAACCGATTAAATCTCTTAGACTCTGGAAATATTGACTGAGTCACTGGTAAGTCTTTGGCTATATTATAGTAGAATGGTTAGGGAGAGAACAAGACGGGAAGATTTACCCAGCACACTAGGTAAATAAAGGTCATTGACTATGGTCTACTCTCCTAACAGCTGTGGGTGGTGGGAGCTCATTGATTCTGGTACTTTTGCACTTCCAGTCTAAGTATATCCAGACTATGCTCCTGAAGGGATATTTTACATACATTGATTTAAGTGTAAAGCTTAGTTCAAATACTACAGCTTGTAGAGTTTTGATAAATGTATCCTTATTGATTCATTAACAGAAGAGTATTCCCATGGCTCCAGAGTATCCCTCTTCCCATTCAATGTAACTACGCAAGCCTTGGCTACTGCTAACTTCCTGGAGTGATGTGAGCATTTTTGTCCCCTACAGCTTTCCCCCCTTTCGAAAACGTCTTATCAACGGCACTGTTGCCGCAGGCAGGCTTTCAATCTGACTTCGTTCATGTAGCTGTTCATCGAGGTGCATTTGAGATTTGTCCAATGTGCAAGTAACAAGGTTCAGTCCTTTCGACTGCTAATTGTGCTTTACTGTGTAGATGGACTGTAATTGATTTGTCTATTATACGGGTGATTAGTTTTCCTGGCGTCACTTGTTAAGAGGGCTGCCTTGTCTCCACTGAATGATACCACTTTCCCAAAACCAATTGGTCACTTATGTGTCGCTCCGTTTGGGGACTATTTATTCATCTGCTGATGATCTTTTGGGTCATTTTCTGTTTCAGGCTGTCATCAAAGCTGACACAAATACCTTCACATGGGTCTTTATCTGAGCACAGATTTCATTCATTTTGGACAAACACCTAGGGATAGGGTTGCTGGGTAACAGGATTAATTTGGCTATAAAAGTTTGGACTCAACAGCATGAGGGAATTACTAATGTGTTACATCTTCCTCAACGTTTGCGCTCTGGGGCTTTTTAGCATGAGCAATTCTAATAAGTACATGGCTATACGTCATTGTCATTTAAATTTCCATTTTCTTGACAACCGCACTGATTATCTCTCTTGCCATTCATATATCTTCTTTAGTGGAATGTTTATGTAAATTTTGTGGTCAATTTTAAACCTAGACCATTACCTTTCTATTGCATCGGACAACTTCTCTATAGTCATATTCTGGATGCAAGCTTCTATTACAATTCTGCAAGAAGAAAAATATTCTCCTAGGTGGTAGCTTATATCCCTTGTAATAATAATAAACCTCAAAGGGCAGGAGTTTATTTTATGGAGTCCAATAGATCTATTATTCCTTTTCTGAATTTTTTTTCTATGTCCCAAGACAAACTTGCCAATGAATGTCTCAGTATTTACTTCCCAAGGCTTTATATACCTGTGTTTTAGATGGAGTCAACTCATCTCATGTTCATATGAATACACTGTCTGAGGTACATTTTAGTATCTTTTCCCCCTCTTTTTCCTTTGTCTTTCTTCATGTGGGCAAGCAATCATTCTGACATCATTCACTGAGAGGGCTAACATTTCTTCACTGAGCACCGAAGTCCATTGGCCAAATGTCTGTTGCACTGCTTCCTGACTGTCTGGAAACTTTGATACGTTTGTCTTTTATTTCAACTGCATGGCGTTGCTTTAATTCTGTTGTGTATCTTTTGTAGCCTTTGAAATTGAGAGTTATGCGGGAGCTGGAGAGGTGGCAGCATTTAAGAATATTGCTGCTCGCCAACCACTGAACTGAGAACGGGGTCCCCAATGGAGGAGTTAGAGAAAGGACTGAAGGAGCTGAAGGGGTTTGCAACCCCATAAGAAGAACAACAACATCAACCAACCACAGCCCCCAGAGCTCCAGGACCTAAACCACCAACCAAAGGGTACACAGGGATGGGCCCATGATTCTAGCCACATATGTAGCAGAGGATGGCCTTGTTGGGCATCAGTGGAAGGAGAGGCCCTTGGTCCTGTGAAGGCTCAATGCCCCAGTGTAGGGGAATGACAGGGCAGGGAAGTGTGAGGGAGTGGGTAGGTGGGTGAGGGAGCACCTTCATAGAAGCAGGGGGAGGAGGGATGGGATAGTGGGTTTTTGGAAGAGAAATCAGGAAAGGGGGTTAACGTCTGAAATGTAAATTTAAAAAATCAAATAAAAGAGAAAATAAAAAAACACAAGAAAAAAAAAACAAAAAGAATATTGCTGCTCTTACAGAGGACTCAATTTCAGTTCTCAGCACCCAAACTGGGTGGTTCACAACCTCCTCTAACTCAAACTTCAGGAAATTCAGCACCCTCTTCTTGACTGTGTAGGCACCTCCCCCACCACACACGACAAGACACATAGGCATATATGTAAACAAATTTTAAAGTACTTTTAAAAATTTTTTTAAAAAGATTTTATCAGTCAACTGGTGATATTGTGTCTACACTCTTAGATCCTCTTAGTTTAATACTGATAAACCCATTGCTTTATGACCATTAATTTACAAGCAGTGTGTGTGTGTGTGTGTGTGTGTGTGTGTGTGTGTGTGTGTGTGTGTTAGGGTATGTATATGTGCATGTAAAAGCTACATTAAGGGTGGGTTAGTAATTCTTTAGGAACATAGATGCGTCTTAATTAACCAGCTGGAAGCTTCACCTGTCTGTGGAGGAACTGCTAATGACAATGGGCTCAAGGAGGTTAATTTGCCTTGCAGAGTTTCAAATCTTCTCTTTTGCAGTATCAGCAAAGTGTCTAATGAATGTTCACTTCATGTGAAATAAAGAAAATTCCTCGAGGTTAAAAGCCAATGTTATACCACCAAAGCTTGCATCACAATGTCAATCATTGTTCTGCTTGGTTAAGGCAGCCTACAACTACAACGCCACCCATTTACTTTCAGCATGCGTTTGATTACCTTCCTGAGTCTATGACACTTCTTGAGTCTGTGCTAGGGCCTTCCATTTTATATGCTTGTTTTGTCACAAATGGTCCCAGCGTCAGTGTGAGGAAGGTGCTAAGTAATAACATAATATTTTAGAGAAAAATTTCAACCCTCTGCATGCCCACTGGTCTGTGGATTACACCGCAAAAAATCTCTACTTTTAAAAACAAGACATTGAGAGACCCCATTTCAAATGACAAGGTGGAGAGCAATAAAGATACTTTTCATTAAACTCCAGCCTCCCCTGGTGCACGCACCCCCCCCATACATGTTCAAGACACATACAATCAGGTGTGTGTTCACCCTTGTTCATGCTCACTTTGATCACTTACATGCACACATGCTGTCTACACAGATTTTTTTTTAATTTTAAAACCTTTCAACATCTCTACTACTCATTCAAGAATTGAATTTTACCTCATGGCTTCCTCATGCTCTGAGATTTTAGAGCGCCAATAGGACAGGCCATGAGTTTATCAGCAGAATGAACCTTCTAGCCTGTCAGGAGTTGAAATACCTTGCTACCCCTCGATCTTATTTATTTCTCTGTCAGGTCTGTGTTGCTAGGTCTGCTTCCTGAGCAAGCGTCATCCATAACTTTGGTTCTAAAGCTACTCCAATTCTGTTTCATTCTCCATTTATCCTCCAGCAAGTTCCCTGCCCATGATTTGTGGCTCCAGGCTGGTGAATTTCTCATGCGTTGTATATCTTCCTGATAGATAGCTATTCTTCTCTACATCTGAGAGCGGTGTGTTTTCTTTTTATAAAGGATACATTTTATGTAGCGTTATCTTATTAATCTATTTGTGATTTCAACTTCTCAATTAAAGGAATATGACCTTACCTGGCTAGTGAAGGTAAATTTCTAATTTCTCTTACTTATACCTAAAATTGATTCTTCTAAAGACTTAGACGTTCCTTTTGACCCTTTCCTTTTTAGCTAGAGACTGACTGTATTGCCTTCCCTAGGATCTGATGCTACCTGGGTAAGTATGTATTGAGTGCAATGGAGAACTTGATAGTATGAGGCTGACAGTGCCATCCTAACTGAAAAATGGGTAAAAGGCATGAATCTTGTTCTCTGAGCTCTGTTTTCTTGTGAAACACCTAAGTAAAGGAAAACGATCTGTGTCCTGTTTTTTACTTCAACCACTTCTTATTTTCTTGAGTTAGATTGTCTGATCTTCTCTACTGAGCAAAACATGGAGGCACGATCAAAAGTAGATGACTTAAATGGTGTCAAAAAGTTTTCCAGTGCGTTTGTTCGTAATCTCTGCTTACCAGGCAGTGTCTACCTGAACAAGCTGATAGAAATCTTGCCTTTAATTCGCATAGGAATTTGTCTCTTAAGTATCATGAATCTGAATGAGTTTTTGCCCTTGTATGATACCATTTGGGTAGAATATTCTAGCCATATCCTTACCCAGGCTTTTGCACTGAATCCTTCCCGGATGGAAAAATATATCAGTGTTTGACAGCGAGGTATTGCATGCCTGTAGCCCAAACAACAGAAGAGGTAAAAAGGCAGGAAAATTGTGAATTCAGGGTAGTTTGGTAATGTAGCAAGTCCCTGTCTCAATAATTAAATTGTAAAGGAAGTAACCAAATCATGACACATTTATAGGAAAAAAAATACCTCTATTTAACACGCAACCAAACAGCTCCATTGCAATCAGGGAGCTTCGGTTTCCTGGGCTCTGGCAGATGGAATGGCTTTACTTTTCTTGGAATACATATGAACTCCAGATTTCTGCTCTCTCCCCGTCCCTTGACTCCTCCTTGCTTCTGCATAAATTTTCCCTGATGCTGTTCCAAGTCTTCAAGCTCCTTTCAGGTAAAGATTAAATCTGGGTGTCTAAGTATCCACAGGCTTGCCTTCCTTTCATTTCCGGCTTTATTTGTTTGGTTTTGTGTGATGTGTTTGGTCTTACGAGGGGTGGGTTGAGTGTATGCATATGAATGTGTGAATGGCCAGAAAAGGTTGTTAGACGTCCTCTGCTGCTGTCAGCCTTATTCCCTTAATACAAGGTCTATCACCGAACTCAAAGTCACCAGCTCGGCTAACCTGGTTGGTCAGTGAACTCTTATGATCCATTTGTCAACGTTCCTTAGCGCTGGGGTTACATGCACACAGATACGATCAACTCTCTTATGTGGCCCCTGGGGACTTCAGCTCTGGTCCTCATGCTTATCTAGTAAGGGCTGTTGCATGTTAACCCATTTCCCCAGGCTCTCCCTGGCAGTTTTAGGATCATGCTACTGAGAGGCTACTGCAGACTTGTTGACTATGACCTAGGGAAATGGTTCTCTAATGTGTGTGGTTGTCAGTTTGCAAAGTGGCCTTGGCCTTCTTGCCCCTCCATAGGTTATACGTGTTCCCTAGAACAATCAGGTTGAACGAATACTTCCTCCTAGAGACACAGAATCCTTGCCTGTAATTGCTGTTGCTTTAAATGGCACTAAGTTTATGATGATCAAGAGATAATTCATGAGAAGTGGAATAAGCACATTACTTTATTAAGAATCAATATCTATAGCATAACATAAAACACATGATTTATTATCAAATTGGCCTGACATAATGACCAGTTCCCCCACTGATTAGCTTAGTGGTGTAAAATCTTGCTTTACTCTCTCTGACATTCGGTGTAATTATCTGTAAGACAAACATCATAATAGTTTGCAGGTTCAAGGGTGATAAGTTATGAGAATAGTCATGTTTCTCACACTGGAAGTTCCAGTTCTTGGTATCTCATATTACCTTTAACATTAATTAAAGTTCTAATTTCAGAAGTTTGGGCAATTCATTTGAATTATATGGTAACAGCCAAGCAACAATGAAACTTTTATACCTGTGTTATTCTCCACAAAACGTGAAAGGCAAAGTGTTATGCAAATTAATTTTATTATTTGTAGTAGAAACAAGGGGAATTCTATAACTCAATTGGAGTGTTCTCATTCCTTGTGGCTTCTTCACTCACGTGATGGTAAAAGGAGAGAGTTGATCCAGTTGAAATCTCTAAGTCCTTCATAGCGATGCCCACTGCCAGTTATAGGAGCAAATGCTGCTTCTCAGTCTGGTTCTTAGAACCTGGCCCGTGGCTGTCGTAGAATTGGCATTTGACCACAAGTAGAAAGCTATGCATCTTATCATCAATTCTCCCCAGAACCATGCAGTTACTGACTTCATTTTACAGTGAAAGCAATATGTATTTATAACTCACCAGCTGAAGTCAGCTTAGATGATCCCAATTTTGTTGGCAACATCAAGAGAGCGTCCTAATCAGGAGCCAGTCAAACATACATCTTATTCTCTCCCTCAAGCCTTATCAGGGTATTGACTTCGCCATATCAGTGATGTCACAGATGTCATAGAGTTTCTTCACAGCCTCTTTGAACTGAGCCTTCTTGGCCTTGGCATCCACAGTAAATACAGATGTGTTGCTTTTGGTCTTCGTCCTGGCTGACCCAGTGGTCAGGGGGAGTTTGATGATGTTTAAGCTGGCTTCTCCTGGGTGTTCTCGAGAGGGTATTGGGCTGCCAGAGGCGAAAACCGTTCTTTTTGCAGCACCACTTTCTTGGCTTTCAAGGCCTTTACTTGGGAGGGGCAGGGGGTTCCTTCTTTGCATTTGGTGTCATCCTGGTTAAAAGGCAAGCTGATCATTTTAAATGCTGGATGCTGGGTTCTGGGGAGATGGTTTTACTGGCAAATGCTTGCAATAGCACAAGCAGGAGCAGATGACTTCAATCTCCACACCCACATGAGTATAGGTGACACCTGTCCTAATTTCTAATTTGGAGAAGTAGACAGGCCAATCCCTAGGTATCAGTGGTTACTCAGTCTGGCTGAGAGACTATGTCTTGGTTACTTTCCTATTGCCTTGAAGAAACACCATGACCAAGGCAACTTATAAAAAAAGCACTTAATTAGGGGCTTCCTTGTCATTTCAGAAGGTACCGTATTCCAGGCAGAGAGCACAACAGGCAGGCATGCCACTAGAGAAATAGCTAAGAGCTTGTATCTGATCCACAAGGAGGAGGCAGAGAGAGAGAGAGAGAGGGAGAGAGAGAGAGAGAGAGAGAGAGAGAGAGAGAGAGAGAGAGAGAGAGAGAGAGAGAATGAATGAGAGAATGGTGTGTGCTTTTGAAACCTTAAAGCCCATCCTCAGTGACACACCTCCCCATAAGGCCACATCCCCTCCAACAAGGCCACACATCATAATCCTTTCCAACTGGTTCCACCAAGCATTCAAACATAGGAGTCTGTATGGATCCTTCTCATTCAAACCACTATAGATCCTGTCTCAATAAGCGACATGAAGCCAGAGAATGGTGGCACACTCATTTAATCCCAGCACTGGGGAGACAGAGGCAGGTGGATCTCTGAGTTCGAGGCCAGTCTGGTCTACAGTGCAGGCTCTGGGACAGTCAAAGCTACACAAAGAAAACCTGTGTCAAACAACAACAACAAAAGCAAGCTGGGTAGTCCTTTAAGAGGAATGACACCTAGGGTTGTCCTCTTGCTTCCACAAGAGCACAGAGAAGCACATGTATACAGTGCAAATGCATGTGTGCACATACACTTCAGCTGGGCTTTGGGTATCAGAAAAGTCAATAATCAGCAAAAATAAAATGAAAGAAAGCCAGTGGTATTACCAGATATAGTCAACACAGCAAAGATTCCAATTTGATTTAGCTGAACTTTGGTCTTTGTTCATATTAGAAGACTTCTGTGAACAAAAATGGCCAAATGTACAAGGTAGTTTGTTATAAAGAGCCTTCTAACTATATACCCAACAAATGAACCCACTTTCATGACTGATTTATTCTTTGTTTAGTCAGCCATGGAGCAGATGTCATGGTAGGAAATAAAGAATATGTTTCTAGGCTGAGGACAAATCTCGTTCTCTTCCTGACAACAAGGTATCACCATGATTCACCATTTGGTGTACAGACACACATGTAGGCAAAACGCCTACACACAAACTACTTTCTGAAACTGTCTAGTTGCATCAGAGTTCTTTGCTTTAGAAACATGAAGTGCCTTCTACAGTGTAGATCTATTTCTGCATTCACACGGACTTTTAGAAAATTTGCTATCACTTCATAGCATCGATAATTAATTGTCTATCTTTCCCTTTTTGCAGGTTATAAATTTTTGAAGTCAAGTAAAACTTTCAGCTGTACCATTCTGTCACCAGTGCATCAGAAAAATAATTAATTTTACTATTTCCCAAAGAACCCAGGGTTTGAAAGGCAAATTAAATTTGGAGAAAATAATCTGTTAACGTATCCTCAAATTAAACAAAATTGACTTTTCATTTGTTCGTTTTTCTTTGGAGCAGGGTCTCACTTGGTAGCTCTAGATGGCTTTGAAGTCACTAAGTAAGTCAGGATGCTTTCAGGCTGCCATCCTCCTGCTTCAGTCTCCTTGGTGCTGAGATTACAGCTGTGTATGTTTAGCTCAAGAAATGAATTTTTGATTTGGAGACAGCTCTCTATTACTGGACCCAATGAACTTTCTATAGCAATGAATTAAAGCTACTTAGCTCTTAAGAACTCTAGTACATCTAGACATTTTGAAAAAGCATTTTATGCATAGGTGTTTTACCTGAATGTATGTCTACATGGTAATCATTACACCAAATGTATCCCATGCCTGAGGATGCCCAAACATTGGATCCTTTAGAACTGGAGTTACAGTTGTGAACCACCATGTGGTGCTGGGAATTGATCCTGGGTCCTCTGCAAGAGCAGCCAGTGCTCAAAATGGTTGAGCTATCTATCTCTCCATCCCTTCAAATTTATAGCTATTTGGTGAGCCTGTTTCCACATTACTGCATAGGTCTCAGTGAGCTCTCCTGTCTTCAGTTTACACATGGTGAATGCGAAACGACTGGAATGTCCAGTCAATGAACAAATAGAGACATGACTTGACTCTAGGTCTTCTAACTTCCATCCTTTTCATAATCCTCCTACTTGGATTATGTTTTTTACATGTATTGACTTTGTTTGGATGCCCGTGCCTGATGTAGGAGCAGCTATTGTGCCAATGTGTGTAGGTGGAGATCAGAGGACAACTCGTGGGAGTCTGATCTCTCCTTCCACTGTGTTCTGGGGATGAAATTCAAACCATCTGGCTTGGCAGTGAGCATCTTTACCCAGCGAAGCCATCTTGTTGGCCCTTCAATGTTATTTTTTAATATACTCTGTAACAAATAGCATAGATTAATAATTCAGAGGGATTTATGAGTGGAGATTTCCTTTAACTCACTTGTTCCATGTTAATCTTATAAACTTGTTTAAATCATTAGTGAGTTCATTATTCAACTCTTAATTGGAATCAATCCAATGTCACAAATAAGAACAATATGAAGAAAGTGATTTGTAAACCGGCAGCCGGCCAGATGCCTGCAGGGTAGTACAGGCAATCTGACTGGAAGTCATCATTGTCCAGAGCTAGTAAGGCTCCAATTCATGATCAAAGTGATATGGGCTCTTAAAAAAGTTACATTTGAAGTTGAATTAAGTAGAACATTAACATATTAGGGCCAGCAGAGACTACACTTGAGAAATGTGTCTCTATGTCATGAGAATCCAGGATCAAAGTAACAACTGGAAGATTAGAGTTCTGCCTTAGATAAAAAGGGGAAAAATAGAATTTTATTAGAGTCATCAGGACAAGTATCCACAGTGTCCATGAGGAAGACAAGACGTATGAATTTGAAGGAAGTGAGGAGGAATCTGACGGTGAGGCTGGTTACTGAAAAATAGAGGATGACATCAGCTTCCTGTATCCTGGCACTAGAGGCTGGGTAGTGTACTCGGGATAAGAGAGAGACCAATGGGAACCAGAAGGGGCGGGGCGAGAGCATGGCTCTGCAAACGTGACTTAGTCGGACGTGTATTAAGAGGTGTTTAAAACTTTCTTTGTGATGTATGTGTTCAGTAAATACTGCCATACAATCTCTGTGCCTAAAATTTAGAGAGAGACAGACACACACACACACACACACACACACACACAGAGAGAGAGACAGAGACAGACAGACAGAGAGACAGAGACAGAGAGACAGAGAGAAAGAAAGACAGAGAGGGGGAGATATTTAGCTTTAAAAATACAGCTACAAGTCACCAAAATCTTGGAGAAAATTCAGGTGACAAAATGCAGAGGTTTTTATAAAAGAGATAGAGGAGAATTTTGTGATGCTTCATACCTGGATGGGAGAGAAAGAAAAGCCTCCACAAGCCTAGAAAGAAGCTGTAGAGAAGCAGGATGTGAGCAGACCTTCACCTGAGAATCCCTGGTATTGTGGTTTGAAACTGTGTGTGGCTGTAGTGCTCCTATAAAGCTCCTATGTTTGAATGCTTGACCTCAAGTGTCGGAACTGTCTGGGGTGTGGAGCCTCACTGGGGAACATAAGTCACTGGGGATGGGCCTTAAAGGTTACACTTGATATTGGTGCTGATCTGAGCTCTCCTCTTCCTGGTCTTCTGCAGTCTGAATCAGCCTCTGCACCTACAGACCAAGCCTTCCCCTCTGTGATGAACTATATTCCCTGAAACAGTGACTCCCAAGTGAATCTTTCCTCCTAAGTAGTTTCTGTCAGTGGTATTTAGTCATAGTATGAGAAAATGAATATACATTAGTATGAGGGGGAGGGGTAAGACCCAGCAGCAGCCATGAAGCTAAGTGAAGAGAGACTGAAAGTTCATATTTGGCTTCATAGCCTGGTTTCTTTAGCTTGCTCGGGGTTGTAAAGCCATAGGATAAATAGGGCAAATGGCTGTAAAGCCAGTACAGACCAAAACAAAATGGAAAAGAAAAAGAGGGAGACCCTGGAATGTTCCAAATGAGGTCTATAGGCCTTAGGAAATGGAAAACAACTTCATCAGGGTTACTGAACACCAGTAGGTTCCAGTCTACGCTTTCTCATGCTGTCGAAACTCTGAATTCATTCTTCCTGGAGCCATAGACAGGAAAGGGGTAAAGCCATTCATTTGTGTTATCATCTGAAGTAGGAAGGAGAGCTACAAAGGAAACAAGAGAACAGTATGTCTGAGGATGCCGCCATCATGTTACAATACAGGAATCCTTCACAGAGAGGGAAGCTCGGCCCTGTAGCGGCCAAAGCTACCTCGAATCAATCTGTACATTACTCAGTGCAGCCTTCATCAAAACGCTGGCAGATTTCTCTTGAAAAGTTGAGTAGAAAAAGGAAGACTAGGACATAATAGAAAAGAGGAAATATCTCTGTGAGGTACCAAAATATACAATGCTAAAATGATTTGCCGTAGCCACAAGACATCGGGGAAATAACTCAGATCCAGAACTCCAGTTAGAGGAGAAGCTGCAAATTCTAAAGGTGGCATTCTGGACCAAGAAAGAAATAAGGGTCCCGAGATAACTGATGGTTTGTTTAGATGAAGAAAAGTTAAACACAAATCAATCCCGCTGGTTCCTGTAATCCACAAAAATGAATTCTATCTGAAACAAGGGTAACTTTAAAAAAGCATCTGTGTGTATGATAAAAAGAAACTGAGAGAAAGGAGAATGCACTTTGACTGCTCTTCCAGAGGTCCTGAGTTCAAATCCCAGCAACCACATGGTGGCTCACAACCATCTGTAATGAGATCTGATGCCCTCTTCTGATGTGTCTGAAGACAGATCACTGTGGGAAAGCTCTTCAGAACAAAACCCATAAAAGAATAATACTGAGAAGTCAGTGTACTTATATATAAAAAACCGATTGAACTGAACATGAAAGAAAAAAAAAACTAAAAATGGAAAAAAAAAAAAAAAAAAGAACGGAGAATGTGTTCTTACACTATTAAAAAATAAACAAAGGTGAAGCTAGGGCTATAACTCTAGTGGGGGAGCAGGTACCAGGCACTTTCAAATCCCTGGTTTTGATCATCAAGAAAGGAAGGAAGGAAGGAAGGAAGGAAGGAAGGAAGAAGGGACAAAAAAGCTTATCAAAAATAAAAAGAAATAAAACAAAAGCAAAAAGACACAAATGTTAATAGATTTGATTCTTTCAAATGGATGCAGATTAAAGAGATATCCAGAAACCATACAACAATGTGGGTGACCCTGGAAACACTACCTTCCATTCAGGTGTCCCAGATGTGACACTCACACAAGGCTCTTCCCTAGGGAGTGGCAGGTTTGAGGCTGGGTCTTAGAGATTTTAAGCAGCTAGCTCAGTGACTGGATGAGCATTTTTTAAATGTGCTTTGCTTCCCATAGATGGGTCTTCCATGAGACCCTCCCTGCCGTAGTGGCTGTAACCATGAAGAAATTGTGTTGGACAGTTATCTGGAAGTTATAAAATGTATGCATGGCCTTGGATAGCAAGGTTGGTGCCCCTCCTCCTAGCCAACGTGCGACCTGGAGACAGGAATAGCATTTTAGAATACATACATGATTTCGTATGTGTGTACGTGGAGGGTATAGAGGCCATGTACACTCATTAGGCTAGATTCACTGGCCAGTGAGTCCCAGAGATTCTCTTGTCTCTGTGTCAACTTCTCTACCCTCTTGACAGCAGTAAAACACGAATATGTGTCATCAAACCCAGCTTTTATACAAACACTGGGAGTCAAACTCGGGTCTTAGGAAGGAAGTATGCCACACCATTGAACCATTTCCTTAGATCCATCTATACATATATGTTTATACACTTACACACACCGGACATAGTAGGTGCTTAGTTGGCATCAGTAGAACAAGTAAATGAATGAACCAGTGAATACCAGTGTACCGCAAGCTTATGCATGAGCAAGGAGTGGATACTGAAGTCAGAACATTAGATGCAAACCAGGGGTTGTCAAAACAATCAGCCTTGCACAATTGTCTAAAATGCACTTTTGTCAAACCTACTGTGTTCGTGTGGTTTGGGCTTTGTGGTGATTTGAGTAAGAACTGACCTCACAGATTCACATGTTTAAATGCTTGACCCATAGGGACATCACTATTGAGGGGTGTAGTCTTGTTGGAGTGGGCGAGGTCTTGTTGGAGAAAGTGTGTCACTGTTGGGGCCAGCTTTGAGGTCTCCTGTGATCAACCAGTGCTCCTTCTCCTGCACGCTGCCTGCATGCTGCCATGTTCCCGCCATGATGATAATGGACCAAACCTCTGAAACTGTAAGCCAGTCCCAATTAAATGTTTTCCTTTATAAGAGCTGCCTTGGTCATGAAGTCTCTTCATAGGTATAAACCCCTAACAAGGGCAGGACTTTTGCCTATTTTTCTTCAGTAGAATAGTATGAAAGAATGTTCTTTGCCAGGTTGGAGTTTGGAGACCGATGCCATCCCAAGCACTTGACTTGATGCCAGTGTGACTCAAACATAGTCACCCAGATGTCCCAAGGATCAGAAGAAGGTGACTTGAGCTAGGAAAGAAGTTCGTCACCAAAGGAACATGTGTAGACTGCAAAGCTTAATGATTTTAGGGAGGATGTCATTACTTTTAAGACAATTCAATTAGATGATCGATTAATTCAAAATAATCAGGTCAAAGCAATTTGGCCATGATTAGCGGTATTGAAATAAATTCAATAGATTTTTAGAAATGAAATGAGTGACCGATTATAAATACCCATCTCTGTATCTATTTGGCATTCTCCTTTTCCTGACACACAATGTGTTTTTTTCAACATCGTTCAGGTGTGTTGAGCTCAGAAGTCATGATTTAAAACTCAGGGCGTGCAAGCAAATGGCAAAAATGGCGTTTATTGCCAGGTGGCAACAAATTAGAGCACGGAAGATGACTTAGTCAAGAAACAATTAGACTGTGGGGTAAAAGGGGAAGGTTAGGATGGGAAAGCAAAGCAATAAGCCTGGCTGGCAGGGTGCTCAGCGGGTACAACCACTGCAGTGAGGGTTGCAGGCTTTACCTTTTGAAACACTTTTTGACCTTATAATTACAACGGTTCTTCCTTCCCTTTCCTCCATCCAAACCCTCCAGTATAACTGTGTTTGAACCCTCATAAACATTGGATACCGAGTTTATCTGTTTTGACCTCCCACCTACAAGGGGATGGGAGGTGGAGACAGGAGAGTCCTTAGGAGCCCACAGGCCAGCTAGCCTGATGTATTGAACAGAAAGACATCAATGAGACCCTGCCTCAATAAAGGGGGAGATAAAGACCCACGCCCAAGGTTGTCCTCTGAGCTCTGCACGTTTTGACTGGTACACGTGTGCCCACATTCAGGCCCATGAAGACACATACACAGAATACAAACTAATCCATCCTGAAAACCAATTATATGCTATTAAAGTAAAAAAAATACAGTAGCAACTTATAAGCAAATGTTGTAAGTACTCATGATTAGGTCTTTGGTGCAGACACCCCTGCCCAGTGAAACTTAGAGAAGCCATTAAGCTGGATTGGTGTGTATTTTCTGTCTAATTCTCTCTATGTGTCTTTCTTCGCCACATGAGCTGTTTTTCCAGGGATCAGTTCCCTGAATATTTACAGTTTTGTTCTCTGCTCCACTGCTGGGCAGGTGGGCAGGTCAAGCCACCCCTGCTGCTTGACAGCACTTAGAAATCAGCAACTCGGTGTTGACAAATTCATTTTTACATCCCTTAAGCAATTTACAATCGAGCCAAATCTAGAGCTGAGGAGGAGCAAGGCAGCATAATTCTGTACTGTCCACCAGGAGCTGACCTAGTTAACGTTGAGTTTCTGTGCTTCATGAATTCCATTTCAAACAGTCACACCTCCCTAAGATGTGTTCCCTGCTCAGTAGTGAGACCCACCAGGCAGCGATGGCTTTGATTGGATAATTTTTCCAATCTTAACCCTAACTCAGCATTTCATTGTGTTAAACAGGAAAGGATCAAAACCCCTAGGAATTATGACCACATATGAGGTTTCCCTATTCTGTCACGGTGGGCCAGACACACATACCTGGCCTGAAGTGGATGCGAAGCAGGTGATAGACTGTTTGAGCTTCCAAGCTGGGTGCCTTGGACCAAAAACAAGTGTCCACTGATCTCACTGGTGACAGAAGAGCCACATGGTATATGTCATAATCTAAGCCTTCTGAAAGTTGATCTTCAGTGGAAAGCCAATTTTGTTAACATTGATTGTAGGACAAATGAAGCATGTAGTGTTTGCTATCCAGCAGTTTAAGCTCCAGGCAGACCTTACTACCAGCCCTGCAGCAGCCCAGGTTCCCTTGGATCTGTGGATGAAATACACACACACACACACACACACACACACACACACACACACACACACACACACACACAAACTTATTTTCAACCTGCCTTATTGACTCAATTGCTGGTTGCTTCTAATCTCCACCACTAGTGTGCTCTTACCAATACTCTTAACTCAGCACCCTAAATCTGCCCTCAGCTTTAGTTGCTACCCTAGGCCCAGTCGGGGAAATGGACAATGGCCGCTCTACCCTAAATCTCACATGGCTGGTGGTCTTTTCTCCCTCCGAAGCATGGCAAACTCTCTTTCCTTCCTGAGTCTCTTAGCCTGACTTCGGGGATCCGAAAGTCCCATCTCTTTCCTTCTTCCCAGCAATTGACCCCTGGCATCTTTATTGATTGATCAAGAACCAATTAAGGAAAAGGACCTTAACATCAGAACAACCCCCTATAGACAAAGACATTTGCTATGGATAGCATGGTGAGAAGTAGACTAGAAGACCTTAGTTAGATTGCATCCACTGTGCTTTTGAGCTAGCAAAAGTCTTCCCTCAGATCCCACACGAAACATCATCAAATGCCACATCTCTTGGCCTTCTGGTATTACTAAAAATAGCAAAAAAACAAAACAAACTGACAAAAGCTGGGCATGTGGTTCATTGCTTGAATTCCAAACAGAGGCAGGCCAAACCACTGTGAGTTCAAGACCAGCCTGGTCTACCTAGCAATTTCTGGGTTACCCACGACTATATTGCAAAACCCTATCTCAAAAATAAAAACATTTAAAAAAAAATACTTTCATTTTTAAGGAAAGGTATCACCATCTTAACAACACAAAATCATCCAATAATAAGTTTGTTTTCAGAATATTAAATTTCTAGTTATTTATATATATAGAAGGGAAAGATATTGAAAGGAAGTGGGAGTCATCAGGTAACTGTGAACAAATTTCTCTAGGCCTCGGTAGACAGTTTGAAGCCTATAACAACATAGCTGTCTGCATAATGAGAATTGATTTTTTTTTCTAGTTTAGCTTTGGTATTGCCACTGAAGAAAATAGGCACAGACATCACAAGCAGCCATGAGCATTTGCTAGTCTGGTTCGCAAAGGCTGTCTTGTATATAGGTCCCCTGATTAAGCCTGATTGGGGGAGTTCAAAGTTCACTTCCATCCATCAATGTCTGAAACTGCAAAAATATTCAGTTATGATTGACCCAACTCCCCACTTATGTAGCAGAGCTCATACCATTTTCTCCTCCTCTGGATGACCTAGAACTTCCCTAAAGAGTTAAAGGAAAAGGTGATAAACATTACTATGTTGAGCTATGCCATAAATGGACCACAGTGTTGACTCTATCTAACCTGTGTTTACAATATTGTCCTGCCATATGCATTACCATCCCATTGACTTCTCTCATTTGGTTGTCCTTTTCCTCTAAAGTGGTACCCGGTTTATCCTCCTAGCACAATGCCACCATTACCACTGTGTTCTATAGCCCACGAATGTTCTCTGTAAAATGTGAGTCCAGTATAAAGTTGTACATTCTGGAACTGTCTTCAGAAGAGGGAATTTGCAGTGGTTCTTAACCTGTGGATCACGACCCCTTTGGGGTTGTATATAGGATATCAGATATATACATTACAATTCATAACAGTAGCAAAGTTATGAAGTAGCAATGTGATAGGTTGATGGTTGGGAGTCACCACAACATGAAGAACTATATAAAAGTGTCCCACCACTAGGAAGCTTAAGAACCTTTCTACTGGAGAGGAAATTGAGGTGGGGGAGCATCTCAGAAGCCATAGGACTTGGGTGAAGATGGCAGCAGATGAGGCCGCGAACTGCATCATGGAGGTTTCCTGTGGCCAAGTAGAAATAGTGAGAAACCCAATGCTGAGGACATGACATCCAAAGACTACTACTTTGACTCCTATGCCCACTTCAGCATCCACAAGGAAATGCTAAAGGATGAGGTGTGAACCCTCACATACGGCAACTCCATGTTTCACAATCGGCATCTCTTCAAAGACAAGGTGGTACTGGATGTGGGCTCAGGCACTGGCATCCTCTGCATGTTCACTGCCAAGGCCGGGGCCTGCAAGGTCATTGGAATGGAGTGCTCCAGTATATCTGATTATGCTGTGAAGATTGTCAAAGCCAACACGTTAGACCATGTGGTGACCGACATCAAGGGCAAGGTGGAGGAGGTGGAGCTTCCCGTGGAGAAGGTGGACATCATCATCAGGTGGACATCAGAATGAGTCCATGCTCAACACCGTGCTGCACGTTCCTGACAAGTGGCTAGCACTCCATGGCCTCTTCTTCCCAGACCAGACCCCCTGTAAGTGACAGCCATTGAGGACTGACAGTATAAAGACTACAATATCCACTGGTGGGAAAATGTATATGGCTTTGATATGTCCTGCACTAAAGATGTGGCCATCAAGGAGCCCCTGGTGGACAGGGTGGACCCAAAGCAGCTGGTCACCAATGCCTGCCTCCTAAAGGAGGTGGGCATCTACACAGTCAAGGTGGAGGACCTGACCGTTACCTCCCCCTTTTGCCTGCAAGTGAAGAGGAATGACTATGTGCATGCACTGGTGGCCTACTTCAACATCACATTCGCCCAGTGCCACAAGAGGACCAGCTTCTCTACCAGTTCTGAGTCCCTGTACACACACTGGAAACAGACTGTGCTCTACATGGAGGACCACTTAACAGTGAAGACCTGCAGGAGATTTTTGGCACTATTAGAATGAGGCCCAATGCCAAAAACAATCGTGACTTGGACTTCACTATCGACCTGGACTTCAAGGGTCAGCTGTGTGAGCTCTCTTGTTCCACCGACTACCAGATGCACTGAGGAGGTGCCAGGTTGGCCCTCCTGAAAAAGGGGGCTCAGGGGATGGGAGGGTACATTGTGAACTGTGTTTATCATAACTTGTGTTTTTATATGGTTGTGTTTATGCCAATAAGTCCTCAGCTGACAAAACAAACAAAAGCCTTCCTACTGAATGGCCGAGATCACTTTAATCTCTACAGGACAACCTTTCAAAGTCAACACGAACCCTTGAGCTCCATTCTTAGCTCGCCCACCTCTAACTCTAATCATTCTGTTAAGATCAAGCTATAAATATAGTGCCACACTACATCGGAGCTTAAACTAACTTTCAAAATGTCTCAGTATTCGTTGGAGCATCTTTCTTTCCTTTCTTGACATCTTCCAGAAGTACTGCAAACCCTCTCCCCTTAGTGAATAGTCTCATGACTCCCCGCTGCTCTCCCATCTCACTACAAATTCTGTCGTTAGGGATTTCCTTAATGTTGTGTTTCATACTATGAGACCAAACAATTGATGATGCGCCACCTCCTTTTTCTCTATTTGATGTTCATTGCCCCCAAAAACTTCTTATGCAGTCCACACAACCACAGTTCTGTCTGCTACATTTTTGGTAATTACTATAGCCACAGGCATTACTTTGGAAACATAAATGATTTGTATCTGTTGAATAGTAATAGTCAGATGTCTGTTTATTTTATAAATCTCTTTGTTTTCTTTCCAGACATGACTTAAAATGAGAGAAATCACATTCAGGTGATCATGAACTCTTACAGCATGAAAGTACAAGGAAACGGGGAGGCAAGAATCAAATCGGCCAAGTATTGGCTGGCTCAGAAGGACTTATTCCCTACTACTATATATGAGCGTTGTTTCCAAGGTGATGAACTTGAAAGAAAACGATGACACAAAGTGATATTGCTGTGTTGCTTGGTGACAGTGTCACTGCCATTAAAGGTGGAACACACTTCTCGACCCACTGACCACCTAAGCCACTGGAAGGCTCAAAGAACATCCCACACATAGTCTGCAGATAAATGTAGCTGAAACCTAGGAATGAGAAAGAACTCAGGCAGAGGCAGGTTCACGAATGGGCAGCTCAGACAGGGAGCAGAGCAGGGGCATGTGTTTGGCTTATTCCTCTGCTATTGTCATCTTGAAGCTCTTCCTAGTTTCTCGAGAGGGAACTGTTCTCATACTGCCCTAAGGACTGCAACTCACACAGCTGTTTGTAACTACAGATACATGTGAAAACTGAGTGGCCCGTGTGAGGGCTCTGGGGACAACGTAGCAGCCAAACTGAGTCTCTTCTTTCTCAATACTATGACCTCACTATATGCCCCTGGCAAAGGAAAATAGGCTTTAATTCAAAAGACAAAAGATCACCACAATATTCAAAAATCAGATGATTTTGAAAGCACTTGGCTCTCTTAGAAATATTCAAGGGGTAATATGACCGAAGGTTCACATCAGGCAAGGAATCTTCCATATGAATTCCAAAGCATTATTTGAATCCTTCTAAAAAAGAAGGGGGAGCATTCTATGTTTTCACTCAGAATATATAGCAACTAAGCTGTTGTGTTTGGTCCCAGACAAATATACTTAAACACAGAAGTCTCAGACGACTTCTGCAAATGAATGAATATTCTTGGTTTCCTCAAAACCTAGCACAGCTGATCATGGGGTACCTAATGGACTGTCAAGGAGCCTTTCTACAGGAATAGGTAGACTCTGGTGGAGGGATCGTTAGTAGTTATGTGAGACAGACACTTGTGTGCAAATTCCCACATTAGCATAATTTCAGAAGGTTGCAGCTCAAACTTTGAGTCCTAGCATACTTAGACATAGACATGCCCATCCTCTTTGCAATGCAAGTTAAATATGCCCATTTCATGTCCATCCTTTTAACCCCTTCTTAAACATGTTCTCCATGACCTTGAACTCAAAATGTTCAGGAATATGTCTTCCATTGTCACCTTAAGTTGAACATACCCAGTAATGGACCTCAGTAACTAACTATGCTCGGTCCAACCTCAAAGTGCTTTCCTATATAAATATTCATAAACTCCCTGGACAAAAATATCTGTATTTCTTTTGTTCAAGGACACTGTGTTGTTTTGGAAGTAATGCCATGGTCTCTTTTTGTGCTGTAAAATAATTAAATAATTAAATAGTGAAATAATGATAATTCATACATAGTCTTACTTCTTTGTCATGATTAATTTGGCTTTACTCAAGCCAAAGTACAAACCCATTGAGTTTTGGGTTTGGTTTTCTTTTCTTTTTTTTTTTTTTTCCCATGAGCCACACATCAAACTATCCCAAACCATTGCTTTTGATTACAAGATATGTCAGATTCCAGAAACTAGAAAACAAAAGCCAAAACTTAAGGCCTGAAAGGAGTAAGAACAACACAATAGAGAAAAACTAAGCCATAAGGAAATAGCGGGCGGGGGGTTGGAGGTAAGACCCAGAAGGTAAGAGGATATTGTGTTTCTGTAAGACTTGAGTTCGGGTCCCAATACCCACTTTGGGTAGTTCACAGCTGGATGTTACTCCAGCTTCAGGGCATCGACACTCTCCACAGTTCTCTCAGACACCCACATTCACACTCATGTGCACACTTACTTTGCCCTATGCCCATATAACTAAAAATAATAAAATAACTTTTTAAAAAAGGAAATGAACAAGTAAAGTCTGTTCACTCACTAAAATTATGAAAAGAGTGAAGTCTAAAATCTCACTTTTTGGGGTTACAACCAAACATCAGAATCTCAGCCCCTTAGGTCATTTGTGTGGGATTGTCCAACAATATCCACAGATTCCAGGATAGAAAGACAGAGAGCAATTCAGGGTAGGGGACATGACCAGGTGATGAAGCCTGTGAACTACTGAGATGGGGGCTTTTTCCTGACCTGAAACAAAAGCTTAGCTGCTTCGGAAAACAAAGGCCTTGTGGGCTTTTTCTCCTCTGGCTGACA
Organism: Rattus rattus; assembly: GCF_011064425.1. NCBI lineage: Eukaryota > Metazoa > Chordata > Mammalia > Rodentia > Muridae > Rattus > Rattus rattus. Next base: position 16,963,150 of record NC_046167.1, read on the forward strand.
GGGTCAACAAGTTCAAGGCTTCATCGAGACATAAAGGTTGTAGGCCAGGGTCAACAAGTTCAAGGCTTCATCGGGACATAAAGGTTGTAGGCCAATCAAGGTTGGATCAGGACATGTACAACAGTTGTGGGCAATCAGCTGTCCTAATCATCAAAATGACAAAGCCTAAATTAGGTGGGGAGGGGGGAGTCCCTTCAAGAACTTTAAAAGCCCTAGCCCTGAATTCAGCTTCCTTTCTGATTTGTGAAGGGTAGTTTTCTCTGCATACTCTCTCTCTCTCTCTCTCTCTCTCTCTCTCTCTCTCTCTCTCTCTCCCTCTCTCTCTTTCTCTCTCTCTCTCTCTCTCAGTGTGTGTGTGTGTGTGTGTGTGTGTGTGTGTGTGTGTGTGTGTGCTTTATAACTCCTAATAAAAGCCTGTCTTTACTGGCAAAAGAAGAAATAAAGAGATAAAGGAGATATGGAAGAAAGAAAATGCCCCCCCCATTAATATCGTAACACTACAAAGAGAGTTACTACTTGTGCCAAACTCATTAACATTCTGTAGGAAAACTTACAAAAGCACTTTGCACGTGCTAATTTAGTAATTGCAGTCTGGAAGGAACGATTCTGCATAATTTACAGAATGAGGGAACTGGTGCACTGGAGGACTTCGGGAGTCTGATCGCAATCACGCAGTTAGGAAATAAGGTTGAGGTTCTTCCCAGGTCAAAGTCATAAGTACTTTTTCTAGCCACACTAAAGACAATTCCCAAGTCTGTCCTCAAAACTTCAGGGCTGGAGGGGAGAGGTGCTTTCTACACCAGGCTTGAGACATGAGACATGCACAGTAGTGCGAGGACTCTGCCCTTTCTGAGGGCCGTACCTTTATACAATTCCATATTCCTTACCCAGTGACCTCGTCTCCACTGTGGACCTCCAACCAAGGCCTTTGCAGATCCCCTGCCACCTTTGCTTCTGAAAAGGAGCAGGAGCTGGGGACCACAGACACTCCCCTCCCATCACCCTACCAGGTGGTTTGACTCACTACTTTTCCATAGTAGCTTTCCTGTTCACACCCCCATCCCCACCCTCCAGCCTTAGGATCTGTTCAAACACCTTTTGTCGAGAGAGCCACAACAGTGAGAGCACTCCCACTCTGGCTCTGATCCACCTGACTCCAACATGCTTTCTTAAGGCTGCAACAAAACACCAACCAGCCTTCCCCAACCTGAACCCCTTGCTTGGACCAGCCCAGTAAGTGGTTAAAGGCTTAGTTCTTTCATTCCAGCTTAGACATAATGAACTCCTCTGCGTTTGACAGCTAGCTCTCTGCAGCTCGGCTGAGCTCCTGACAGAGGTCTGTTTCATTTTGTTTCCTTGTTCCTGGCGTTTAATGAATGTCACAGTAGATGAAACAAATGCGTCTCGAATACCAAAGGGAGGATCCTGGTGAGCTGGCTTTCTTTTCTGTATCAGCTCCATTCCTGGTTTGGGATGGCGGGTGTTTGTCATAAGATGTTCCGAAAATCGTGCAGGAAGTGAGTGCAAGAATTCCCAGACCAGATGCTGAAGGTCTCATAACTAATTTGTTTGCAAGATACCTGCCATTGGCAGGTGACGCTGCCTTCCTCCAGCCTCCGTGAACATGTGTGATGAAATTTAATAACAGCATCATTTTTGTAATCTGAGTGAGTACCATTCACTGGCCTCTGTCACCGAGGAGGAAGCTAGGCATCAGCCTCTGAGCTGGGGGCTTGTCATTGATGAATGCCGATCTTAAGAGGGCTGCAATTTCTTTCCTGATGTTTTGTGTTTCATGGAAGACGAATGAACCCAAGCTCAATTTCTCTAAATGAACCAAGCTCAATTCCTCCAAATGAAGTCCGATGCACTTTTAAAGACATAGTCCTTAAGGGCGATTTTTGGCTCTCATGAGAACCAAGCTGCCTGCTGGGACTAGATGTCTCAGGGTGGGGTGGGACCCAAGGCTTGGGCTTCCCCTTCTCTGAAGAGGAGAGGGAATAATGGGGTGGGCAAGAGATCTGTGAGAGCGGGACTGATAAGAGACAAGGGAGGGGGCTGCATTTGGGATGAAAAGTGTATAAAAAATAAATTATGAAAGTGTATAAACAAACAAACAAACAAGCAAGGATGCTATTTCAGCCAGCAGATGAATGGTGAACACAGGATCAGCATGTGTACCTGGAAAAGCAGCAGCGAATCATATCAAGATCCCCCCTTAGCCCCCCTTCCCTGGTCCTCTCTCTTGTGTTGGCATTGCAATATCTCTTATACTGTATAATCGTTAATTAGGGGAGGGAGACCTTATTAATGCAATTTTATAAATGAGATGAATATGACCCCAAAGGGCCCAGTAATAATTTATACTACATCCCATAGCTTAGAACTAGAGGCAGACGTTAACCCATTAGAGTCGAGCTCCAAGGTTCACCATCATTTCATACACATTAGTCTTGCTAATCCCAATGATGCAATTGAATTGCCCTGTAAAGACCTAACTGTGTGGTTATTTCCAAAAAGGAAATGAATGGAAGTTCGTGAGTTTAATTCCCAGCCCCCACATGGAAGCCCACAACTGTCTGTCACTCCAGTTCCAGGAGATCTGAAACCCTCCCCGGGACATATTTGCAGGCAAAGCACCAATACAACCAGTACACATAAAATAAAAATAAAACCATAAAAATATAAAGCTCCTCCATTAAAAAAAATAAGGTAACAAGTTATTGAGGAAGGTGCCTGACTCTGAATTCTGATCTCTACCTGTGCATGCATGGAGCACATGTACATGCACATATATGAACACACACATACATGTGTATGAGAGGCGGGGAGGGGGAAGAGAGAGATAGATACATAATTCCCAATAAAGCCCTAGGAAAGGGACCAGAAGGTAACCACAATTAGAAGTAACGCTTTTGCTGAGGATTCAAGTTCAGTTTACAATAGCCATGTTGGAGGCCGTGCACAACCCCCTGTAACTCTAGATCCAGAGTGGCCTGATGGAGCTCCAGTGGCACAATCCATTAGCATGTGGAACTTATACAGAGTGACCTGAGCACGTGAGCCCTGCAGGTACCTGCACTACTCACGTGGGCCTTCCCAAAGATGCGCACATACACACACACACACACACACACACACACACACACACACACACACAATTAAAGGCAATAAAAGTGAGTATTCTTTTAAAAGACCTCCAGGAAATGAAGAATCCACATGTTCCTTTTCATCTTGACCTTATTTCAAAGAACATCATGGGTAGACATCGTCATTACAAAAAGCTTCAAATAGATTCATCTTCTAGCACGGGAATCTTGGGGAAATGTTTTAAGCGCAAAAGCTATCAGATGGCCGTCTATTCTTATAACATCAACAACGAAACTCATGGTTGGCTTTTAGTTATCTATTTTACACCTCTATGATAGAATGTGAGCGAACGCCAAAACCCTCCCTTTTGCATGTGTGCTTTGCTGGGTTGTTTAGTGTTTAAGACAGAGTTCTCTGTGTAGACCTAGTTGTCCCGGACCTAGCATTGTCGAGCATGCAGGCCTCAGACTCACAGATATCCTCCTGCCTCTGCCCCACCCCAGTGATGGTAATCAAAGGTGTGCTCCAACACAGCCTGGTGCTCAAGGCTTTATCTGTAGGCTGAGCTTAGAATGTGAAATTATTTTCCTATCTAGAGTCTAGAGAAGGCTTCTCCATAATTTGAGTAGATGATCCTCCCAAGATGGTCAGAATGGAGGTATTATGTTTCTTCTTTATCTTACTATGCACACATGGTTTTAAACTTTATTGAATGATATCGAAACTTCAACCAGCAACTACAAGCTGGCCACCCACAGGCTACACCAAAAAACGTTCCTCCTCACATGGTTTTAGGTGGCAGACTCTAGCAGTTTGGACAATGTGAGCTTTTGTACTTCAAACAAATTCCAGTGTGGCGCCTCTGGGGCTAGTCTGGGGACTACCTGGGAAGTAGTTTCCTATACAAGATGCAAGAAGGAATCATTTCAGGTCCACGGAGTCTGAACGTTGGCATCTAGAAACTTCCCGTCGGTTCTTTCAGGGAAATCCAAATGAGTGAGTTTCGATGAGCAGCTCTCTCCCACCCGATGTGTGCCTTCCCCTTCCCAGGTGCCCTCTGCTCTACCGCAATTCTGAACCCTTGTCGTGCAGCCTGTGAGGCTTTCTTCTCCTGGGTAACCTTCCTTCGCCCCTGTTTTGAAATTAAATTCCATTTGTTCTGCTCACGTTGGCACAAAAATTGTCTCAAGTTAGTTTAATAAAACCATCACTAAAACAATTGTCTTGAGTAGTGTAATTATAGAGTTGGTAATTAGACTCCACGAAATGAATAGTGCCGTTAGATTACATTCAGACAAGCACCGCATACCCCCATTCCATTCTAATCACCCCTTAAATGCAATCCTATTTGTGGGCGAAGGCATTCTGGATGGTAATGGTAAGACCATCATACACACTTGCACTAGATGTTGTCACCTCTAAAGCTAGGACAAATTGACAGATACCATGGTATTTATTACATTACCTCTGGCCAGAGGAGCCAAGGAGGTGGGAGAAGCTTCCTTTGAAGTATGTGATCTGGGGCCCTCATACGATATCTGTCCGATGACAATCTCTGCTTAAAGCTTTGCTTTTCACGCCCTCTCTTCTGCAGAGACCTTTGACTTAGCAAGTTCTGCCCGAGCTTTTGCCCCTCCATTCTTTGCTTTAGCTCTCATTTCCATGTTTCATGTGAGACCTGCTAACCTACAACTGGTCACCAAGATGGTTATGACTCTTTGGAAGCAGACACTATGCACATCCTGCAGGAACAGAAATGTCCTCTGCTGCCCAGAGCGTCCACTATCAATAAGTCAATAAGGAGAGACTCACATTACTCAATTATACTTTGTATCCAAGCGCTGGCCAATGGCCCACGGAAATTAACAAGACTTTGACCCATCTCCATGGATGGAGCACTCCTAGTCCCTGATGGCCAGTCATTGGATGTTTAACATTGTTACCTGCTTTCGTTGTGCTTATTCTATTTAGTTGGTCCTGTGATCTCTATGTTGTAGGTGTACAACCTACTCTCAGGGAGCTAATTATATACTGCCCATGTCCAACCAACTAGGAAATGACAGAGGAGCAATTAGAACTCACACTTTTCTAATTCCTGGGCCCTCACCAGTGCTGAGCTGGTAGACGTATTTGCAGACTCAGGACTTGAGTCTGATTCTTAACGATAGAATTAATAATTATAATTAATTAACTATTCTTATAGATCAAGACACCACAGTTCTCCTTCCTCCTGCTTTCCCACTGTGAGTTTGCAAAGGTTCTCTGATAGGGCATGCTAAAAGAAATGATATGCTTGACCTAAGATTTGCACATCTCTTGTCAAAGCAAGAGTTTTAACAGACTGACGTTTGGGGTGAAGAAAACCCATATCTCAAGAGAGAGCTGTGAGTCCTGAAGTCAGAGAAGCGACAGATGCTGTTTCCGGTCTCACACCGGTTGCTGGGGGAAGGTATACATGGCATTAAAGCAGCATTAAGTTCCACTGTGTTTTATCTATTACTCCCCCACTACTGGAACATTTGCCTCTGCATCATCGTTTCTTGCTAGGCACTGAAAACAGAGCTGTGTGTGTGTGTGTGTGTGTGTGTGTGTGTGTGTGTGTGTGTGTGTGTGTGTGTGTAGTTGCACATGTATATGGAAGCCAGCACACCACCTTTTTGAGAGAGAGTCTCTAACCACCTTGCACCTCAGAGGTTCTTAACCTGTGGAACACAACCCCTTTGGGGTTCAAATGACTTTTTCACAGGAGTCTCCCAAGGCCATGGGAAAACACGGATATTTACATCAGAATTAGTAACTAGCAAAGTTACAGCTATGAAGTAGAAACAAAAATAATTGTATTGTCGGGGGTCACCACAACATAAATAATTGTATTAAAAGGTCGTAGGATTAGAAGGCTGAGAAGCACTGCTCTGTCTCACCGAGCAGGCTAGGCTGACTAGTCAGTCTTCCTCAGAGCTCACGGCTGCCTCCTCAGCACAAGAATTACAAACTTGCACCGCCATACCAGGTTTCTATAGCTGGGTTCTGGGGATAGAATTCCAATCTTCCTGTTTGCGAGTCAGGTATTTTACTGAGGGACTTCCCTATCCCTATTTTTTTAATCTATAAAATGAAATTAATTATGTGCATTCCCTGCTGTTTTAGGGAATTGTGTGTATGTGTGTACATAAAATATGATAAAGTGCATAAGAGCATCTTGTAAAGTGGAAAGGATTATAACATGGAAATTATTATCATCATGGCTTAATCAGATCCAGAATAATCAATGAATTGAGATTCGTTTCTGGAGGTTTTGATGTCTCATGTCCTATCGAGGAAAAACAGAATTCTATTACATCAAGTATTATCTATGCTTATGCACTGGACTCATTAAAACATCGCAGTCCTACAAAGCGAGAGGCTTGAGTGGATGCTGTGAGCCCTCTTTGACATTTGCTTTTTCATCCTGCTTTCAATTTGCGGGCTTTCACTTTCCTCTTCAGTAATAGGAATTGCTCTGTTCTTGGTTGATTGATTCTAGGAATTTGCTGAATACAGCCGAGCTCTGACATATTTGCATTTTTAAGTCTTGAAACATTCGTTCAGTTTTTAAAAATGAGTTTATTTTGAGGAAATGTACGACTTCTTGAACTAATGGCAAATGGAGTTAATAAAATTCATACCTGCTGTGGGCCATGATGATCAGAGATCAAAGGGGAAATAAATCAAAGGCTAAATTCCACACTCTCTAATTGCCCGCATTCCCCATTCATTTTGGTAGGAATACTTTCTGCTTGGGATTAGAATGAAGAAGCCAAGAACAAATGCTTCTCCCTTTTAAGTTGTTCCCAGAATCCTCTTTCAAAAGCATGGGCCATTTGCATTGCTCTGCCCTCCTCTATGACCACACAGGCGTCAGTGTCTTCTTGGTAAAACTGTCTGTAAGCGTTGTCCATGCATAACGTTACGGTGTTCATCTTCTTGGGCGAACATGACTAACTGTTTTTTACTGTGTTTGCTGATGACTTGTTGACAACAATTACATTCTTAAATGAACTTGAAAAAAAAAACTGCCATAAATGAAACCCAAAAAGTTCAGGCATAGTTCTTACCCAGCCCTTTTACATACAGCTCCAGTACTGGCTACTTAGAGATAAAACTCCCTTGCCCGTGATCGCCTCACTTATAAATATATATATCAGTGATTATCTTTAAAATAAGGCAAATTCAGGACCTGGAGAAATGGCAGGTACAATAGCTTGTTATACAAACCCAAATTCAAGAGTTCAGCTGGAACCCACAGTCGAAGGAGGTAACTGAGTTCACAAAGTTGTCTTCTGACTTACATGTATGTATGCACTCCCACTCACCATATGTACAAACACACACGTACAAACATACATATACCACACACTACTACTACTACTATTATAAAACCAACAGTAATAACAGTAATAATTGAAGTCATACACCAATAATAATAAAACAATAGTAATAATAATTGAAATAAGTCACAGACACAAATAATAATAAAACAATAATAATAGAAGTTAAGTCAAACTCTACAGAAGTATAAAGGGGGTGAGATCTCCAATGATACTATTAGGCCTCATAGACTTGGCTTTGAGTTCCAGCACATCTTCTGGAAGCACAAGTCCATCCCTAATGAGGAAACTAGGGTGGATTAATGGATATTTAAACAAACCAATGTCGATTTCAGAGGCGTACCTCTTTGGGGCCCAGATTATAATCCCTTATGTTTTGTGCCATTTCTATTAGAAATTAGTCATAGAGAGACAGAATTCTGATTGTATAAATATCCTTGTCTCCAATGCAGTGCCCTACAAGTCTCTTAGGACCAACAATGAGAAACATGCTTCCTAACTGTTATTTAAACCATATATTATGCTCAAGTTTTCTTAATGGATGCTTTTATAGGGATGCGATATTGGTGAATGGCTGAACATAAAGTAGTTAACTGTTAAGAGTCAACCCACTTAGAAAAAAGTAAGTGCCAAAGAGGACTCAGAGATGCCAACTGAACTAAAAAACACACGGTGTTTGCCCAGTCCATACCCGGGAGACAAGAATGTTTAGCAGAACTATTTCTGATGGTTATACTACAGAGAATGGTAAGCGGAGACCATGCCTGGTTTAGAAGGCCTATTCTCAGAAGGAAATATTCCTCAGAATTCCAGTTGACTTTGCAAGTGCTCTGCACAAAGGTTTTCTGACAGGGGCTCTACATTCAAGGTGTCACCCCTGACTCAAAGACTTGACAACTAGGACAGAAAATTAGAGTTAAGACTATTTAGAATGCATGTGTGAAAATGTCAAGAAACATTTTTGATTAATAAGATAATATGCTTACAAAACACGTAAGTGAATAAACACCTTATAAGAAGAAAATTAAATGCCTGGGTTTAGGTTCCATCAAGTCATATATATATATATATATATATACATGTATATATACATATACATGTATATATACATATATATACATACATATATAATACACTATGAAATTATGTATAATGTAAATTATATGTTAAATTATATATTTAATGATTATTAAATTATTAAGTATATGTATACATTAAATATGTTAATACAAAATATAAATACATTAAATATATGTATATATACATTTGCTTTCCCAAGGATACATGAGGGAAATAAAACGTATTAGACCAATGTTTCATTCGGAAGCATTGCCCATAAGAACTTTTTCATGCTTAATCTCATTGTCAGAGAATGAATTGTAGACAGGAACTGAAACCCTCAAAGAACAAATGACCAAAGAAGATGAACACAGAACAGGGAGGTGCCACAGGAGTTCAAAGTGCGGCCATCATGGAGGAGGGGAAGCAGGCCCCTCCAGAGGGGCAGAGTTCAATATTTCTGAGAAAGATAACTTAGTGGGGAAAGTTCCAGAAGCATAAGGAACAGACAGGAAATGGGGAAAATTCTAAAGAAAATCTCACCTTGATCAAGTAATGTGGAACGAGAGTCTTACGATATTTGCTGAACTATGGTTTATTAGAAGAAATGGTGTTTGAAATTTTTTTTTTATTTTATGAAAAGAAATGAATGGAATCGGGGCTCGTGTTTGTAATCACAACACTTGGGAGGCAGCAACAGGGGCATCATGAATTCGATGTCCGCCTCAGCTATGTTGAAGCTAAGGCCTGGAATACAGAAGAGAAGTGGGGAGAGAGGACGGAGGTGGGGGAGGAGGAAGTGGAGAGGAAAGGAGAGAAGGGAGGAAGAAGGAGTACTTGGATAAAGGAAGTCTCAGAGATGAGGCGTACATTGAAAGCCTCTGATGTAGAAGGCAGAAGGCTCGCTCATCCGGAAGCTTTGCTTAGCTCACTGTGCCAGGTTAAGCTGCATCCGGGTAGAGAAGTCACGGAGTCAGGAGCTTTAAGTTCCTAGTCACATGTCCGCAGTCAGTGACTGAGAGCGCTCAGCTGCATCTCTCCTTTTCATTGAGTCCAGGACACAACCCAAGAAATGCTCCCATCCACAATTAAGACGGGTCTTCTCAGATTAGTGAGCATAAACTAATCCACCTCAGGCATGCTCAAGGGCTCATATCCCGACTAATTCTAAATTCTGTCAAATTGACAATTACCACTAATCATCCCATGATCCTTTCTGTACTTTTTGTCCATGTAAGAACTAACAGTGTAAATTAATGAGTTGACAGTAGTCAATGAGGTGGGGAAAAGAGCTCAATGCCTATTTACAGAGCATAGCGATTCAATGACTGTTCAAAATGCCAACTGGTTGAGGAGGGGCAAGATTTGGTTTTATATGGTTGGTTGGGAAGGATGTTAGTCCTATTGTGAGAAATCAAGAATTAGGAATAGTCCTCCCTTTTAGACAGAGAATAACATCCAGTTAGTTGAACAGAAAGATTTCAGAGGTCCTGGATGAAGCCTGGAAGATTTGCTACAGTTGCAGTTAGAGCCAGGAGGGCAATTAGTTTCTGAATTATTAAAGCAATCTGTATATGGTGACGTCAAAATGGCACTCCCCAGTTTCCCCCTCCTACCTCCCTCTCTCCTAGGGAACTGATAAAGTTCTCAGGCGAGGGGAAAAAAATTGTCTGGTTTCTTTGTATTTGGATGCAAAGAGAGAACAGACTATGATTTAGTAGATTTAATCAACCTATTCTGCTAAATCAGATAATTAAACCTCCTCCAGCAGACTTCTACTCTCATTCACTTTGTACCTAAATTACTCAATTTGTATAGCTACATTGATTAAATATCCACTCCTTCTCTTAGTGTGGGGTGCAACCATTTAAGTCTTAAAGGTATTTTCCCAGAGAATTTAACTTGATTTAGAATTCTAGGAGCGTGTAAAATGAACCTTCATTAGCAGGGACTTATTTTATTAAGACCGTTTTTGCACAACTTTAATTCTGTTCTGGGAATTCTTGGTCAATCTTTAAAAAGCTGAACTTTTTTTTTTAAATTAGAGAGGCTAATAGCATCAAGATTCTCTTTCATTTACTGATATCGGAGGGAATTTCCATCAGCTGACAACGGAAGGAATTCTTATACTAAAGGAAAACTCTTTATTGTGTGATTCAAAGCTAAGCATGATTTAAACCATAGAGTTCTAATCAGCATACTATCATGCACATTTTCAGAATTTTTATAAGTGTGAAAACTGCACACTTATACTGTTGCAGTATTATACAAGAATACTGTTGCTTCTCTAAGATTTATATATATATATACATACACTATAATATGTGTATTTTATATAATGCATATATATACATATACACATATGTATACATCATAAACATATACATTACATATACGTGCATATACATTATATAATCATATGCATCATATATAACCTATATATCATATACATATACATCATATACATCACAGACATTGTACACATTGTATACATTATATACATATGCATATTTATATACACCATATACATATATATCATATACATACACATATACATATTAGTGTATGGAGCTAATATTTCTCTGTGGAAGGGGAAATATATACAGAAACTTTGAGTCATCCTTTGCTGGGGCTTGAGAGGTAGCTCAATGGATAAAGCATTTGCCACATGAGCATAATGGCCTTGTTTTAAATCCCCAGAGCCCATATCAAGCTAAAGATGGTAGGGCACATCCTTGTGCTCCTATGCTGAGATGAGAGGTGGAGAGAGGAAAATCCCAGAATGACGTGGGACAGTTAGCCTGGTATACTCAAAGATAAACAAAGTGGTCCCATCACAGGGAAGTGTGAACTTACATTCAAGGTTGATTACCTTTTGACATCCATATGTAAGCCATGGTGCATACCCACAATTACACCCCACAAACATGCCATCATATGTGTACATGTGTGCATGCATGACAAAGTTTTAAGTCCACAATTTCCCAGTAAGCTCCAAGGAATTCTCTGAGGATTCACCTTTACTCAGAGAGACCACACTGTTTTATTCACTAACTACATATGACAGAGAAATCCAAAATTTACAAAGAACTCAAGAAGTTAGACACCAGAAGCCAAATGATCCAATTAAAAAATGAGGTACATAACTAAACAGAGAATTCTCAACAGAGGAATCTCGACTGGCTGAGAAGCCCTATGTTCAACATTGCTAGTCATCAGGGAAATGCAAGTCAAAACAACGCTGAAGCTCCATTCTACACCCATCAGAATAGCTAAGATCGAAACCTCAAGTGATAGCACATGTTGGCAAAGATGTGGAGCAAAGGGAACACTTCTCCATTGCTGGTGGGAGTACAAACTTGTACAAACACTCTGGAAATCAAATTGGAAGTTTCTCGGAAAGTAGGAGTAGCTCTCCCTCATGACCCAACTATACCACTCCTTGGCATATACCCCAAAGATGTTCCACCATACCACAAGGACGCTTGCTCAATTATGTTTATAGTACCTTCATTTATAATAGCAAGAAACTAGAAACAACTTAGATGTCCCTCAACTGTACAATGGATGAAGTTCTAGTTTTTAAAAAAAATGGTCTCTAATGTATAAATCTATTTACAAACCCTCTGACTAGATCTTCTTTGCCCAATTGTCAATGTATAGAGTCTCAATTATTGTGTCTGAGAACCCAGACTCATCTAGTACCTTATCCAATACCCAAAGAATAAACCATTGTTAAATATTCAGAGGAGGGTGGGTAGAAAAGGCACGACACTTAAATTGACACTGTGGAGTGTCTATGGTTGTGTTCTAACTTGGCCTGATCCCTTTAGTTAAATCTTGGCTTCTCAAAGGGTCTCCCCTGATGACCTTTTGTGAATTTCTCAGTCCATGTGGATGTGCTGGACTCATCTTCTCTGTCTGTTTCACACACTTCATCCCCTTCAGTCTGCTCCATGCTTCCTTTTTCTCATAGCCCATGACACCTGAAATAAGGGAGTTGTCTACCTCCCTTGTTTTATGTCGCATCCTAGTTTCCTCTCAAATCCCTGAAAGAATTAGGTTTTGCATGTTTCTCAATGCTCACGGGGCTTAGATGAGGATTCTGAGTGCTAAAGACATTTTTATTTTTAATTGTTTATGGTTGTTGTTGTTTAATATTACATGGATGCATGTGTACCTGGAAAGGCCTATGTGCAAATGAATGCAGTTGCCTTCAGAGAACAGAGGTTATTGGATCCTCTGGAGCTGGAGTTATAGGTAAGATGCTTGAAATGAACGCTGGTAACAAAACTCAGATCCTCTGCCAGACTAGCAGCAGGTCTTAACTACTAGGCCATCTCTCCAGTTCCCAAAAGCACTTTAAGAGCAAGCATGCACAGCCTGCTTCAAGTTTCTTCCATTGGCTACGTTTCCTTCCAAGGGTTGTTCTCTGTGAGGCCCTCATCCTGAAATACATTGATGTTAGATTCCAAAGAAATGATAGCAGGACATGATAAACAGACACCATACACTTGCAAGGGGGACTTCTGGAACACGGCCATGGCATTTCGTACAAGAGAGTAGGATTGATGTTTTGAGGGTTGGTTTAAATGAAACCTGTTTCTACGAAAATTTGATTCTCCGTTGGATCTTGCAAGTCATTGGTAGAAAATAGATCCCTAAGAGTGTACATCATATATGCCATTTGAATGGAAAGAAAATAGTAATCTGTACAATATTCAGAAGCGATAACTGAGTTGATGTCAGGCAATACCTTTTCTGGGGCTCCCAGACTAAGTATGGAGGGGATTCTGTGTTACACACAGTAGCAGTGTCCTACTCATGGGTCCAAAGACAGTCAAAGGTAATAATTTTCACCTTTGTTGTTTTCTTTTTTAATTAATTAACTTATGTTCTGATCTCAGCTTCCCCTCCCTCCTATCCTCCTAGCTCCTTCCCCCTCACCCCCATCTACCACTCCTCCTTTTCTCCTCATAAAAGGGGAGGCCTCCCATGGATACCAACCTCTCTTGGCACAACAAATTGCAGTAAATTTAGACTCATCTTCTCCTATTGAGGCCAGACAAGGCAGTCCACTTAGAGGAAAGGGTCCCAAAGGCAGGCCACACAGTCAGAGACAGCCCCTTCTCCCACTGTTAGGAATCCCACATGAAGACCCAACTGCATAACTATTACATATGTGCAGAGGGTCTATGTCTGCTGTGCATGCTCTCTGGGGGTGGTTTAGTCTCAGTGAACCCCTGTGGATCCAGGTTGATTCTGTAGGTTTTCTAGTGAAGTCCTTGACCTCTCTGGCTCCTACAATCCTTTCTCCCACTCCTCTACAGGATTCCCCAAGCTCTGTTTAATGTTTGGTTGTGGGTCTCTACATCTGCTCCCATCAGTTGCTGTGTGAAACATCTCTGATGACAGTCTTGTTAGGCTCCTCTCTGCAATTAAAATTGAATATCATTGATAGTGTCAGGGGTGGACTCCCTCTTACGGCATGGGTCTCAAGATTGTCCAGTTGGTCCTTCCCTCAAATTCTGCTCCTTCTTTTACCCCTGTATATCTTGTAGGCAGAACAAGGTATTGTGGTTGGGTTGATGTCCCAATCCCTCCATAGGAAGTCTTGCCTGGCTACAGGAGATGGCCCATTCAGGCTCCATATCCCCCACTGCTAGTCTTAGCTAGGATCACCCTCATAGATTCCTAGGGGTTTCCATTGTCCTAGGTTTTAGCTCATCCCAGAGGTGCCCTTCCCCCAATTTAGTTGTTTCTCCCAGCGGCTCTTTCTTTCCATCCTCCCCCAAGCTCATTCCTACTGTTTTCATCCCCCTTCCCCAGTCGGTCCCCTCCCTCCCTCCACCACAGATGTCTAATCTAGTTCTCCTCAGTGAGATTTTTGTGTCCAAACACACACCTCCCTCCTTGGGCTTTCCTTGCTACTTAGCTTCTTTGGGTCTGTGTATTATAGCATGATTACCCTGTACTTTATGACTAATATCCACTTATGAGTACATGTCTTTCTGTGTCAGGGTTACCTCATCCAGGATGTTATTTTCTGGATCCACCCATTTGCCTGCAAATTTCATGACTTTCTTGTATTTAATAGCTGAGTAGTATTCCATTGCATACACAAACCACATTTTCTTTGTCTATTTTTTGATTGAGGAGAAATCTAGGTTGTTTCCAGTTTCTGTTATTGAAGGTAAAGCTGTTATAAACGTAGTTGAGCATGTGTCCTTGCGGTACAGTGGAGCGCCTTTTGAGTATATCTAACTAGTAGTCAGCGCCTTTTGAGTATATCTAACTAGTAGTCGTGTAAATGGGTCTTGGGGTAGATCTATCCCCAATTTTCTGAGAAACCACCTGTTTTAGTTAGGGTTTTATTGCTGTGAACAGACACCATGACCAATGCAAGTTTTATAAAGGACAACATTTAATTGGGGCTGGCTTACAGGTTCAGAGGTTCAGTCCATTATCATCGAGGTGGGAGCATGGCAAAATCGTAGCATCCAGGCAGGCATGGTGCAGGAGGAGCTGAGTTCTACATCTTCACCGGAAGGAAGCCAGGAACAGACTGAGCATCCTAGGAGAAGGTAGGAGGAGGGTCCACTCCCTGGCCTCCATAGACTTGTCTAAACATATGAGTTCATGGAGGCCACACCTAAACTTAGCATAATAAAAAGGTACATTTAGTCCAACTTCCCAAGTCCCCATAGTCTATAGCAGTATCAGTAAGTTAAAAGTCCAAAGTTCAAAGTCTCTTCCAAGATCCATATAATCACTTAACTGTAATCCCGAATGAGGATAGGCAACCGGCTGGGCAAACGTCAACCTCCGCCATCTCCATGTCTGATGTCAAAGTGGTCTTCAGATCTTCAACTCCTTTGTCATCTTTGTTGACTACAACAAACTTCTTTCTCCTGAGCTGGTTCCACTGCCTGTTAGTAGCTTTCCTCAGCAGATAGAGGGTGAGTCTGGGAGCTTTAACATCTTTGAGTCTCCAAGGCAGCTTCAATGTTACAACTTGTTTCAATGTCTGGGATTCACACATGATCCTCCAAAGTGCTGGCTTCACTTCTCCATCTCTGCCCTCTGTAGAGTTTAACTTCAGGTTGATCCACACTACACTGTTGCTGTTGTTCTTGGTGATCATCCCAGGGTACTGGCGTCTCCAATACACTGGGGTCTTCCATTGCATATAGGCTTCACCAATAGCCTCTCCTAGGCTCTCTTCATGGTGCCAACTCCTTTGCCTGACCCCTTCAGTCCTGGGCCATCAATTGCAACTGAAGGTACACCTTCTCCAATGGCCTTCCACGGCCTCACACGCCTTCAAAACCAGTACCACCTGGGTGACTCTTACACATTACCAAGTCCAGCCACAGCACGAGGTACAACCTTGGCATCCCTGGAACACAGCTCTCAAAAAGCACTTTCCAGAGATTTCACCTCAGTGATGTTAATTTCTTTCTTAGCTCCAGCTAACCAGCATCAATTGTCCCAGTCGTCTCCTTCTCCTCTTGACGATAAAGCCAGAGACACATGGCCGAAGCTGCTGAGTTCTGCTGCTTAAAGAAGCTGGAACACGGCCCCCTTGTTCTATTACATTATCACTGGCTTCCTCTTTTCTAACTCCTTCACTGCCTAAGCTTGGCTGTCCTGGATCTTGCTTGTAGGTTGACCTTGAATTTAGAGATCGTAAGCCTGGCTCCTGGGATTAAAGCTTTATACTAAGTTGCCTGGAGCTAACTTAGCTGGGTGGGATCTTGACCCAAGGTCATTACTTCCTTAATTCAATTTAATTTCCTGGAACACAGGATTCAGCTCTATTTCACATCTGGGTGTCCCTTTAATACTCAAACCATATATTTTGCACTTTTCCTTTCCCAACTTCCCCTTTTCCATTAAAATTGCTCTTCGTGAGAGTTAACCAGAGAACAAAGTCTATGGTGAGCATTTCTGAGACTTCCTTTGTCAATGTAATTAATCTGAGTCTTTTCACCTTAGCCTCAGGCAGACCCTTCAGACAAGAGCAGAGAGCAGCCACATTCTTCACCAAAATGCTACAAAAGCAGTCTTTACAGCACATACTGAAATTCTCCTCTGAAACCTCTTGGGCCAGGCCTACACAATTCAAATTACTCTCAGTAACAAAAAACTTCCACATTCCTACTAAGATAGCCCCTTAAGCCCCATTTAAAGCATTCTACTGCCTTACAAATGCAAAGTCCCAAAATCCACATTCTTCCAAACAAAAGCAAGGTCAGGCCCACCATAGCAATACCCCAGTCCCTGATACCAACTTCTGTCTTTGTTAGGGTCTTATTGCTGTGAACAGACACCATGACCAATGCAAGTTTTATAAAGGACAACATTTAATTGGGGTCAGCTTACAGGTTCAGAGGTTCAGTCCATTATCATCAAGGTGGGAGCATGGCAGCATCCAGGCAGGCATGGTGCAGGAGGAGCTGAGTTCTACATCTTCACCTGAAGGAAGCCAGGAACAGACTGAGCATCCTAGGAGAAGCTAGGAGGAGGGTCTCGAATCCCACCCCACAGTGACACACTGCCTCCAACAAGGCCACACCCTCCAATAGTGCCACTCCCTGGGCCAAGCATAGGCAAACCATCACACCACCAAATTGATTTCTAAAGTCCCTATACAACTTTGCACTCCCATCAGCAATGGAGGAGTGTTCCCCTTGCTCGACATCCTCACCAGCATGAGCTGTCAATTGAGGTTCTGTTCTTAGCCATTTTGACTTGTGTTAAAATGCAATCTCAGAGTTGTTTTCATCTGTATTTTCCTGATGACTGGTGATGTTGACTATCTCCCAGCCATTAGAGACTCCTCTGTCAAAAATTGTCTGTTTAAATCTGTATGATATTTTTAATTGGATTATTTGGTTTGTTGATGTCTTGTTTCTTGAGTTCTTTATGCATTTCGGATATCAGGCCTCTGACAGATGTGGAGATGGTGAAAATCTTTCCCCAATCTGTAGGCTGCCATTTTGTTCATTTGACAGTGTCCTTTGCCTTACACAAGTTCTTCAGAGAGTCCCACTTATTAATTCTTGATCTTAGTGCCCGAGTTGTTGGCACTCTGTTCAGCAAATTGTCTCCTGTGCCAAAGAGTTCAAGGCTATTCTAAACGATTCTGTACAGAACAGAAAGTTCTTTTATTGGATTTGGTGTATGCTGTTTTGTTAAATTCTTGGATCCATTTGGACTTGAGTTTTGTGTAGGATGATGTGTTAATTCATTACTTCCCACAAGGAAGTAGATTACTACACTGTTGTAGCTTACCT
This sequence comes from Rattus rattus, assembly GCF_011064425.1. NCBI lineage: Eukaryota > Metazoa > Chordata > Mammalia > Rodentia > Muridae > Rattus > Rattus rattus. The sequence goes on from NC_046167.1 coordinate 16,980,965, forward strand.
TTGGGGCACTTAAAAGTACCAACTTCCTCTTCTGGTTTTTAATTTAAAATTATTGCCAAGCATGGGAACTTTCCCCTTGAGTTGTTGGTAACAGGAATACAAGTGTTGTCCAAACCAGTATGTTATCACTTTGGTTCCTTTCCAGAACTTGAAGGTAGAATTCTACATCTGAAGACATCACCTGCTTAAGACATAGAACTGGGGGAGTCAAGCTATAGCTGACCCTGAAGCCTCCATGAGAACTTGCTCTCATTGTATCAGGGGTGCTTTTGAGCTGCTGAATGAGAGGAAAAATTGGTAGAGCTACCTATTTGTAAAGGCTACGAATCCCAACAATAATTGAACCAGCAAGATATCCCCAAATAGTACAATAGTGTCACTCTTGTCTTGCTGCTAACCAGTAGCTGTCTATTGCACTTGAGGCCCACTCAATAGATCATAATCAATGTCTAGTATTGTAAGCCTAGGCACCTACCCATGGCTGGGAAATTCCCAGACCTGAGAAGACAGCCTACGGCTGACATTTTCCTAAACCAATATGATTTCTAATTGCATTCTCAATACTTATATTTATACTCACAGATAAAGTGTAGCTCTCATCCTCATCAAAGAAACTTCTTTTTGCAATGAATTGAGACTAATGTTCGAAGTGCAGACAGTAGGTGTCTCTATCTGAGATGTTATTAGATAGATAGGATTAAGCAGACGGAAGACTTTAAATCCAAACAACTGGGGGGGTAGAGGTTAACATTTCAACTGAGATCAACTGGACTTTATTTTCTAGGTTCAGGTGGCATGGGGACTTGAAGCAAATCTTTCAGCATAAAAAAAAAAACACAAGAAATTATGACATTTTCCTTACGTTGTGGTGGTGGTTACCATCTGCCTTTCAATTCATGATCTGTACATGAAAATAACATGTAATCAGTAAATTTCTTTGAATGTCAAGATTCTGAGATGAACAATTAGAATTTTATTAAAGTTCTGTGTGCATACTCCTATTTTTTCTAAAAGCTCTATTAGTTACTCTCACAAACTCACTAATACCAAGCATCTAAATATTGTACCGATGAATGTAAATTATCCTCTATTTGATTTTAACATTATAACCAAATTGATATTTTATCATTATTTTGAGACAGTGATATTTATGCTATGAATTGAATATTCATGTGTTTTACTGCACTTATTTTAAGGCTATTAGCTCTTTGCTTATTGATCTGAAAGAAATTTTAGTATATTAAAGAAATTAATTTTTTCCGCACTATGTGTTGTAAATATTCCTTCCAATCTGCTGCTGTGGTTTCAAATTTCTTTCATGAGGCCATTTTGCATATCAAACTCAATGCTTTGAAGAACCATATGCATTTCCGTTGGTCATTGCTCCTACCTGGTTTTTATTTATAATACTCTTGTCTATATTTTAATATTCTGTATCATTTCATCTGAAAATATTTTGTCTGTATTTTTTAACACATTTTAACATACCTAAAATTTTTTCCAGCATATTCTGCAGGAGGAATACTAAGAACATAGTTTTCAATTTCTTTTTTATTGAGTACATTTGACTCATAAATTAACTACGTTGTTTTACAAATATTTTTTGAATCCCTGCGTATATAAAGCAGTGTGCTAGGCTATGTCCAGTTACAAACAACAGACTATCCTTCCTTCCACGAGTTTATGGTCTGATAGTGAAGATGGACATGAAGTAAATATTTGTGAGCTTTCATTTGAACTGTGAAAACAAAGAGGAAGGCAAAGAATAAACTACTTGTATTAGAGACAAGGCCCTTCCATATAAATTATTTTTTAAATTTATTTAGCATGTGAAAACAGAGAACAACTTTTTGGAGTCAGTTCTCACTTTCCACCTTTATATAAGTTGTGGTATTCGAACTCAGGTACCCAGGTGTTTGCAGCAAGCCCCTTAACCCCTGAGCCACCTTACTTTTCATATGCTAATTTCAAACCCACCTTACATAATGCTCCATTCACTAGCACTGACCTATATTCGTTTAAACCAACAGCACACTCACTGCTCTTGTGTCACCTGAGGAATTACACGTTACAATTTGTTTTAGCGTTTGAGCAAATTCTCCCTGACTATTCGCAGGCATTTAAAAGTTTATTTTCTGGTATTTAATGAGCCTTGAGGCTAGGCCCATCACAACAGCTGTGAGATTTCATTCTCACTGTGTAACAGGCCTCTACATACAGAGTCGATTTTCTTTCCTGCTGCTCTCTGGGCTGGTAAATAGATTTGTTAAATTTAAGTTGTTTGTAGAGACTTGTGATCTTTCTTTTCCACCTAGAACCAATTCATTCACCGCCACTGACACTTTTTACTTCTTTCTTTTAAATGAGACTGCCTTTTCTGTCTTTCTGCATTATTGAGTTAGCGCAGATTTCTAACACGCCGGTGGATAGGAGGGATAAAGAGGCGGTGTCCTTATTTCTTTTAACTGCCAAGAAAATATTTACAGTGGTACGTCTCTGGCTCTCAGTTTGGGTCTCCTCTTGTCTTCCTCCTTTCCAATGACGTAATCCTCCAGGACTTGTAAGGAACCTCTTTGGAACACAGGCGACAGAGTATTTATTTTTAGCATACAAATTCAGCTACACCATATTCAGGCATACAGGCTATCCTTCAAGGCAGAGAAGGAGCCACTGATGTTTTCTGGGTGAGATACGACTTCTCCTTCACTAGCTTGCCCCTTGGGAGCCCCTCTTCAGTCTCATCTCTCCATCTATGTAAATATACCGTTGAAAAAGGAACCAGCTCTATATAGACTCGGACCTAGTCACCCAGCTGAGAGCCAAGGCGAGAAGAGCTCTCAGAAGAGAACGAGTTGTGGACTGAACGCGTTGTTCATGAATCACAACGCGGAAAGGAAGCAAAAGGGAGAAGCCATGAAATACCTATCGAAAGTTCGGGGGGACAGGGAGGAAATGTGTGCTTACCTTCAGTTTTCTTTCCTACTCATAAGCTAAATTCTGATACGTGGTCCCACGTTAAATCTTGTGTAAGATTCCCTTCACAGCCAAAGCAGGCTGGCACGGGCGGCAATTCACATTCACAGTCCATGCCGATGAAAATAATCCCCAGGGCTTCAGTGCAATCCATCCTGAATTAAAGTGCTTCGGACGTTCAGGGTTTGGACTCATCTGTCTCCCGGGATGCTATTAATGGGTTATGCATATTAGGCTATTTTCCAAATCCTGCTCTCTTGCTCTGGAAAATAAATTAGGAAATCCAGTTGAGATACATCTGGAAGGCTTTTAAGAACTGGGAAAGATCCCCGTCTGGATGGGATGGTGTGAGACTGACCCGGTGTGAATTTGGGAGCAAGGGCTGCAGGATGTCTCCAAGCCAGTCCCAAGACTTGAATTTCATGACACAGTGACTATCTAACCAGCAATCCCCTGGGGCCTAGATTTCAAATTGGACATTACATGGAAAAAAATTCAATTAATTTTTCTGATGTGGTAGAAAAGCCCTGGGCTGGGATTTTTAAAATATGGCTCCTTGTTCCAACTCTACACCTAATTAGGTGGATGACTTAGGAAGTCATTTAACCTTTATGGGCCTCAAATTCATTATCTGTAAATGGGTGTCGAATGATGATGACCAATGTCCCTTTAAATTACTGCAGCCCCCACCCCACCCCAAAGCAGGTCCGAGAGATGACTCAGCACTGTGGGCCAGAGAGATGACTCAGCAGTTAAAAGCACTGGCTGCTCTTCCAGAGGTCCTGAGTTCATTTCCCAGTACCTGCGTGGTGCCTCACAACCATCTGAAACTCCAGTTCCAGGAGATCTGACACCTTTTTCTGGCCTTTACAAGCAGGGCATGCATGCCGTGCCCAGACAGGCAGACAGACAGACAGACAAACAATCTCTTTCCCTTTCTCTCTCTCTCTCTCTCTCTCTCTCTCTCTCTCTCTCTCTGTGTGTGTGTGTGTGTGTGTGTGTGTGTGTGTGTGTGTGTGTGTGTGTGTGTGTGTGTGTGTGTGTATGTATGTGACTAGGGTATTACTAGGATAGATACTGTCTACCTCACAGGGTGCTGGAAGATGAAATTATTAGTATGTGTGTACGACTTGGTTGGGTGAGTACTAGCCAATATTCACCTGTTTCCACAGTCTGGCTTTAATTATATGAAAAGACACTTTTTGCATGTTTTTGGTTAAGGAAGAAAGAGTTGAAGGCATTGAAAACAGCCTCCCTTTATTGAAGAAGAAATAAACTTACTGGTCTTCCGACTACCTTCCTCTGATCTGGTCTCACAAGCTGAATGGGGAACTCCGTGTACTCACATATATTCAAATCTCCTGTGGATAATCACTCACACCACTGTCCTATGTGATAGCTCTTAGAGAATCATATAGGGCTGGAGCCGACCTTGACCCAGTGACCTTGAACATAAGAATCACTCTTGTACTTTCTGTAGGTTTTCCCAGCTCTACTATGCAGGTTGGAATTAACAACATGCATTAGAGTCAGGGAGATAAATTTATATCCAAGAATACAAAAAAAAAAAAAAAATTACCCACTGGGCAATCCAATGGTGAGTAAGTAAACGGAAGTATTTGGGATGGTACAAACACATACAGTATAGTGCCCATCTAGTAAAGGCACAATTGTATGAGTATCAACAACTATATACACTACTATCACTATCCCAATGATGTTATAGACTACCAACCCTAAGAAGTTCCCTGTAGTCCTTCCTCAGTCAATGGTCGTCGGTCAACACCCTCCTGGGCTTTGGCTCCTCCCCCAGAGATGAGTTGTTTCTGACCTTGAACTTCACAGAAATATCGTGTTAGGTACCTGGTCTCTTTCTCTAGCTAATGTGTTTGAGATGAATCCCGATTGTTGCATGAGTCGGCCGTATGTTTTTGTTTTTTTGCAGGGAGGTTAGTATTTCATGCAGATTGTGTGTGTTCCTTGCTTCCTTTTAGTGTGCTTAGGTGTTAGGGTTCTTTTCCTCTCTAGTTATTACAAATACATTGTATTGAGCAGAGAGAATGACTAGCTTAGCCTCCCTAAGCTTCGGAAGTTTTCTGGTTTGCACTTAGATTTTCTAAACAATGAAAGATCCATGTTTGGATAGATGGTTAGTGGGGAACAGCTTGGATTTTTCTCGCAAGGAATGTGAGTTCAGCAGAGGATGTGAGTTCAGATCCAGGCACCCAGATTAAGAGGCTCAGGCCCACCTGTAACTTCAACTCCAGGGCATCCAATGCCCTCTTCTGGCCTTTGCCAGCACATATACAAGGGTTGCAATTAGGGAAACTAAGTATGTATGAACATGCACAAACACACACACACACACAGAGAGAGAGAGAGAGAGAGAGAGAGAGAGAGAGAGAGAGAGAGAGAGAGACAGAGAGACAGAGAGACAGAGAGACAGAGAGACAGAGAGACAGAGAGATTAAAATAAGTCTTTGAGATGGAAAGATCTAAAACAAATCTTTCTTTTATTCTCTCATATATTACACCCCGATCACTTTCCCTCCTCTCCTCCCAGTCACCACCACCTTCCCTCTTTCCTGAATCCACTCCTCCTCCCTTTTCCTTCAGAAAGGGACAGGATTCCCAGAGATATCAACCAAGTTGCAATACGACTAGGTACCTCCCCTCATATTAAGGCTGGACGAGGCAAACCAGTAGGAGGATAAGGAGTCCAAAAGCAGGTGAAAGGGTCAGAGACAGCTCCTGTCTGCAATGTTAGGAGTCCCACAAGAAAACCAAGCAACACAACTGTAATATATGCAGAGGCCCTAGGTCAGACCCATGAAGCCTCTGATTGTTGGCTCAGTCTCTGTGAGCCCCTATGAACCCAGGTTAGTTGATTCTCTGGGTTTTCTTGCTTGACACCTGTGGATATTACAATCCTTCTTCTCTGTGTTATTCAGATCTCCCCAAACTCCACCTAATGTTTTAGCTTTGGATCTCTACATCTGTTTCCATCAGTTGCTGGATGAAGCCTCTCTGGGGACAGTTGAGCTAGACACCAATCTACGAGTACAGAAGCGTATCATTAGGAATCATTTCATTGACTTTTTCCTTTCTTCCTTTCCAGTCATGTTTTAATAAAAACATTCTGATTAGGCTCCCAAAGTTCATGGAACCTTCTTGTATTCCTGAAGCACAATGGTATGACCCAGAACCTGCCCTATCTCCTCTGTGATTGGTCTTCCTTCCTCAGAGAGACGAATAACTCTTGCCCAATGACTGCTCACATTTCTGTCATGTTTCTGTCATCCTAGGTCTCTGGGATGTCCAGCCTCTGGGTCCTGGCCCTCAGGAAGTGTCGGGGGTGGGTTCCCTTTCGTGGCTTGGGTCTCAAGCTGGACCAGTCAGTTGGGTGGCCACTCCCTCAAGTCCTGTGCCACCTCTACCCTAGCACGTCTTGCAGGCAGGAAAAGCACGGGTTGGAAGTCTTTGTGGTTGGGTTGGTGTATCAGTTCCTCCACTGGAAGTTTTGCCAGGTTACAAAAGATGGCTGTTTTAGGCTCCATATCCCCCATTACCCCCTTGTAGATTCCTGGGAGTTTCCATTATACTATGTTTCTACCTCACCCTTGACATGCCTCTCAATTCCAGTTGTCTCTCTTAGAACTCTCTCTCTCTCTCTCTCTCTATATATATATATATATATATATATATATATATATATATATCTTTCTCTATCTATCCTTCCCATCACCACCAGACCACCAGGTCCCTCCTGTTCCTGTCTCACATGCCCTGAGACACACGCAATATCTATTCTATTTCTGCTTCCGAGGTAGATTTATGCATCCCCCTTGAGCCCTCTTTGTTACTTAGCCTCTCTGGGTCTGTGGATTGTAGCATGGTTATCCTTTACAGCTAACATTCACTTATGAGTACATACCTTGTTTGTTTTTCTAGATCTGGGTTACCTCACTTAGGATGACTTTTTTCCTAGTTCCATCCATTTCCCTGAAATTTCTATGATGTTATTTTTTAAAAGCTGAGTAACGCTCCATTGTATAAATGGCTACATCTTCTTTATCTATTCTGTCGAGGGACATCTAGGTTGTTTTCGGTGTCTGGCTATTACAAATAAATTTCTTATGAACATGGTTGAGCGAGTTTCCTTGTGATAGAATGCAGCACCTTTGAGAATTTGCCCATGAGTGGTATAGCTGGATCTTAGAGCAAATTCCCAATTTTCTGAGAAACCATCATGTTGATTTCCAAAGTGGCTGCCTATCTCAATATTAATAGACTCACTCCCCCAGTACAAAGGCACAGGGTAACAGAATGGATATGAACACAGTATACAGCCCTCTGCTACACAAGTGTGATTCACACAAGGAACATGCCTCAACAACAAAAGTAGACATTGCCTCAGAGTAAAAGGTTGAAAAAAAGATTTTCAAGCTAATGGAGCCAAGAAACAAGCTGGTGGTAGCCATTCAAATACCTAACAAAAGAGCCTTCCAACCAAAGTTGATCATAAGATATGAGGAAGGACACTTCATACTCATCAAAGGAAAAATCCACCAAGATAATCTCTCAATTCTGAACATCTGTTCCACAATGCAAATGTACCCACATTTTAAAGAAACATTCCTAAAGCTTACATCGTACACTGAGCCCCAGACACTATTAGTTGAAGTCTTCAATACTTCACTCTCGCAAACTGACAGGTCACCCAGAGGAAGACTAAACAGAGAAATAATGGACCCAACAGACATTATGAACCCAACATACCTAACAGATATCTATAGAACATTTCACCTACACAGAATAGAGTATACACATTCTCAGCATCTCATGAAACATTCTCCAACATACCAGGAAAGTAAGTAACCTTCTATATGCTATCAAACCACCACAGATTAAAGCTAGAACTCAACAAAAACAGCCTACAAACTCATGGAGAATGAACAACTCTCAACTGAATGGCTACTGGGTCAGGGCAGAAATCAAGAAAGAAACCACTTCCTAGACCTCAATGAAAATGAATGCACAATGTACACAGACTTATGGGGCACCATGAAAGCAGTGCTGGGAGAAAAGTTCATAGCACGAAAGGCCTCCATAAAGAAATTAGAGAGATCACACGCTAGCAACTTAACAGCTTACCAGAAAGCTCAAGAACAAAAGGAAGCAAGCATACCCAAGAAGAGTAGATAACAGGAAATAATCAAACAGGACTGAAATCGACAAAATAGAAACAAACAAACCAAAACAACAATAAAAAAAAAAAGGTCAATGAAGTGAAGAGCTAGGCCTTGAGAAAAATCAACAATAAAGATGATCCTTTATCCAAACTAACTTAAAAGGCACAGAGAGAGGATATCCAAATTAACCAAATCAGAAAGCAAAAGGGGGACATAACTCAGGAAATCCAAAGAATCATTAGGTCATACTTCAAAAACCTGTACTCCAAAAGAATTGGAAAGTGTGACATGAGTCTTAAGGGCCACTCAAGTCCTCCATCTCTCATGAGACTCCAACCCTTCAAGCACTCAGTTTCTTCACTGAGTTGCTTTGCACATGCTCAAATGCAGACAGTGTCTACATGGCGCCATCATAGGGCTAGTTTGTGCAACCTTCTTAACACCGATGACTGTTCCTGTTGAGTTTGTGTCATCTCTTTATATTAGACAATACAATTTCCCATACTTATCTGTGATTAGTACAATGGGAAGGAAGTTTCTTCATCTTGATATTGCAATATGTTTGTATGTTACAAGTTATTTTCTCCAGTTATTGTTGTGGATTGGGTTTACTGCTTATGTCATGTTAATTGGGTTCCCAAAATTACACAGGAATTTGCACACCTTCATGGAGGATGCTGAGGGACCCTGCCCCCATTTGACTTTGATTGTTAAATAAAGTTGCGAGCAGCCAATGGCTGGGCAGAGACACAGAGAGGGGACTTTTAGGATTCCTAGGCAAGAAACACAGGAGGGCGAGACATTCACCTTGCCAGGAAAGGGATAGGATCCAGGCTTGAAAGCAGCCGAAAAGAAAGTGCACCAATCATGTAAGCGTTGGCGGGGAGGAGCCCCAGCCACCCCCCCTCCAAATTGGGTCTAGGGTAGCAAAGATAAAATATAGATTTTAGTAAATAATAACTTGGGGTATGGGGAAGCATTAGTAACATGGAAGTTTGGCAGTGGCCCAGCCATTGAGCTGACTAAGGCATATTAAATATAAGATTGTGTGTGTGCGTGTGTGTGTGTGTGTGTGTGTGTGTGTGTGTGTGTGTGTGTGTGTGTGTCTTTCATTTGAGAATCTCAATATTGGGGTAGTAGTGAAGAACTCATGCCCGCCATTGGGGATATTAAAGTGACTTAATCAACTACCACAAGTTATAACTATTAATGCAGAATAGTTAATTTGATAGAAATAAAGAAACAGAGGCCTTGGAACTAGAGAAACTACCCCAAGCACAGGCCTGATAAAATTCTCCACACACTTCCAGGGATCATATACTTAAGAGATAAATGTGTTGATTCTCAGCTTTCATTCTGTATCTCTTTCTTGTCAGCTCAAGTCATGGATCGGCTAAAATCTGCTTCACTGTAAATATGGTTAAGTGTCTTCTTTGCACAATTTGAGTAGACTGTTGGGGTGCATCTGTGAGGTCACTTTTCAGATAATGTGTTCTCAGTGGGGCGTAGGTAAAAATTTGGCCCTGATAAAGTTCATTTTCAAAACACAGATGAGGGCTTCTACACTCTAGAATGTGTATGCATATGTGTTGCTAAAAACTGTTCCTCATGTGTCTGTGATGTGCTTGTATATGTATGTGTGTGTATATATATATATATGTATACATACACACATACATATTTATATGTTTATATATGTATAATTTACCCATAGGTAAATTATACACATATATATATATATATCTTTATATGTTTATTGTATAATTTGCCTATAGGTACATGTGTGTTCCTGCATGCTGTATATTCATGTGCTGGATTATACATATATTTGTTTATGCACATGTGTGTACTATGTCTATTTTTGTTTCAATGGATATAGAGTGTCTGAAATGGATGTTTTCTTTTCCTTGCATATGCATAGTATGTGTATGTACTGGTATGTTTTATATGTGTACATGTGAGATATGTATATGATCAACCAAAGAGTACACATGGAGGGACCCATGGCTCCAGACACATATGTAGCAGAGGATGGCATTGTTTGGCATCAATAGGAGGAGAGACCCTTGGTCCTGAGAAGGCTCATTTCCCCAGTGTAGGGAAATGCCAGGGTGGTGAGGTGGAAGTGGGTCACGTATGTGCATATGTACATGTATACATTAATTCCTGCGCACACTTCACATAACTCTAGTTGGATCTAAGAGAAATGATGAAAACAGAATTATACAACTGAAATAAGCATAGTTCTTTGATACAATCCCATCTCTGGTTGCTGAGTGGTGAGAAGAAGGATTCTCCACTCATCAAGTGTTAAGTTTTTCTCATGTTCCTGTCCTTCCTGGTTTTTTTTTTTATTACTATCCCTTTCACAAGAGTGACTCCATTGGTCTGGATCTGTCCATGAACACTGTGTTTTAATGACGTAATCTTCATGCATGTGAACCATGAACGATAGTGCAATCTCAATTACATTTTTTATTGAATATTTTATGTATTTACACCCAAATTTTTCCCCTTCCCTGGTCCCCCCATCTCCCATATCCCTTCCCCCTGCTTCTATGTGGGTGCTTCCTCTCCCACCCACCCACTCCCACCTCACCACCCTGGCATTTCCCTGTACTGGGGAAATGAGCCTTCTCAGGACCAAGGGCCTCTCCTCCCATTGATGCCCGACAATGCCATCCTCTGCTACAGATGCACATGGGTCCCTCCATGTGTACTCTTTGGTTGATGGTTTAGTCCCTGGGAGCTCTGGCATGTCTGTTGGTTGATATTGTTGTTCTTCCTATGGGGCTGCAAACCCCTTCAGCTCCTTCAGTCCTTTCTCTAACTCCTCCATTGAGGTCCCCGTACTCAGTTCCATGGTTAGCTGCGAGCATCCTCGTCTGTATCAGCAAGGCTCTAGCTGAGCCTCTCAGGAGATATCCATATCAGGCTCCTGTCAGCAAGCACCTTTTGGCATTAGCAATAGTGTCTGGGTTTGGTGACTACATGTGGAATGGATTCCCATGTGGGGCAGTCTCTGGATAGCATTTCCTTCAGTCTCTGCTCCACTGTATTTCCTCCCGTGAGTATTTTGTCCCCCCTTCTAAGGAAGACTGAAGCATCCATGCTTTGGTCTTCCTTCTTCTTGAGCTTCATGTATCTGTGAAGTTGAGGTGGGATGGCATAAATGCAAGGCCTTACAGAATAAGGTTACAGTTACCTTGTGCAGTTTACTGAGATCCTGTGCAGAAGAGGAGGTGAATAAAGGACTAGGGATGTAACTCTGTGACATTGCACTTGACAAGCTGAGGGGGGGGAGAAAGAAAAGAAGGAAGGGAAAAGAAAAGAAAAGAAAAAGAAAGGAAGGAAGGAAGGAGGAAAGAAAAAAAAAGAAAGAGAGAGAGAGAGAGAGAGAGAGAGAGAGAGAGAGAGAGAGAGAGAGAGAGAGATTGAGAGAGGAAGGAAGGAAGGCAGGCAGGAAAAAGGGATATTAAGTGTTTAGTAACATTTTATCAAAGCTTAATTATTCTCAAAAGACTGAAATTAGTTGTTAACTCTTCCCATTTTACAAGGAATAGTTATTCTTTAAAGAATGTTTCTTCCAAAAATAAAAGACACACATGAATCTCATTTCTCCTTAAGCATGGTCTTAAATTTAAGGCTCCAGAATTATTCTATTCTATCAGGTTACTCTCAAGTCAGCCTATGTGGCCCCACATCCCATGACTCTGGTTCAAAAGAAGCTGCTCAGACTATTTTTTGCCAGGGCAGAACTTGAGTCCTCACCATGGCCCTGAGAGGGGTGCTCACTCCCTTTCAGGGGTGGGCGTCCTCAGTGAAATGGGTCTGCAGCAGCAGATCAGAAACAAAGCTTAAAACTCTACTTATGTTCCAGTATTCGAAATGATGACTCCTGAGCAGAAAAAATTAAAAAGGAGGAAACTGAGCAGGAAAGACTACTCCGTGGGGAAAGTAATTGCTTCGACAGCCTGAGGATATCAGTTCAGATGCCCAGAGCCCACATAAGAAGTCAGGTGTGGTGAGCACACATTCACAATGACAGCAAGTCAGAGACGGGAGGCAGAGACAGGCGGATGCCTACAAACCACAGACCGGCTTCCCTGGGCCATGTAGAGAGGTTCCAGGCCAAGGAGAGACCCTGCCTCAAACAAAAGGTGGGGAGGGCCTAAGGAACAATACTTGAGGTTTTCCTCTGACCTCCACATACATATCCTGCACACATGTGCCCTCACAGAATACACATGAATGAGCGTGCGTGCACACACACTTAAATGAAAAAAATCTGTCTTTAATTCCCTTTTAAAGTCCATATTCTTGTATGTGAGAGGCAACAGGTGGTATGGATCTATGATCTCCCTGTATACCTTCCTCTCTAAAAGGTTTCTGTCAAGTTTCCTGCACGGAGCCATATTGGATTTGGGCCTAGCCGCTTTTTGACTGCATGGCTCAAAGTGGATAGGTGACTTTGGGCTGTTTGGCCACAGATATTCACCCATAAGATGACTGCCATAAGTCTTAAGATTGTTGGATAAAGCCTCTCCCATGAATTTACGGCACAGGAGTACAACATTCAAGGGATGCCTCAGCTCGAGCAGATACCAGTTATCTCCTCAGTCTACACCCAGTGTCTCCACCACCTGACCTCATCGCCTGACCTCTTTGCCTCCAGCTATCACTGCCTATACCCTCATCTCCCCCCTCCTTCATATTTCACAAAGGTCACTCCCTCTACCTGAAAGCCTTAAAAGCTGCAACGTTCATCCCAATAAACGAGACCTTGACACAGAATCTTTGCTTGGTCTCCTTCTCGCCCCCATTTAGGCCCAAGGGTAGCCCTTCGGGACCCTGAATAACTGGGTCCCCGCTGGTGGGAACAGTTTCCAAGGCCTTAACGTTCTGCATCCTGAGACCAAATTTGAATCATCAAGGGCCGTAGGAGCTGTTTTATGGCCTGGCCTCTGGATTTGCCACAGGGTGGAGTCATTGACTGTGGCATTACAGAATGCCCTAGTCTACTGTGGCACATCAAAGCTTCTTGTAATTTGTTACTGAAACATTAATTGCCTCTTATTGTTCACTCAAAACATAATCCGTTTATTATCTAACACAGGTGAGCTAAGACTAAACTGGCAGTTCCAACTTACGTTCCCTATTCGTTTCCTGTACCAATATATTTAATGTAAACACCGGAATCACAAATCGGTTTGGATAATACTAGTTTCCAGTAATAGCCCAGAGTTTATCAAAGAGGTGGGTTTGATCATTGTCGAAATAAAGACAAGAAAACTCACTATGTATTCTCTAACTTCTTCTTTTTACAGTATGCACATGTTCATGCATTTGTGCATGTATGCATTCATGTATGTGTTTGTGTGTTGTGTGTGTGTGTGTGTGTGTGTGTGTGTGTGAGAGAGAGAGAGAGAGAGAGAGAGAGAGAGAGAGAGAGAGAGAGAGAGGACAACTCAGGTGTAAGTCTTTCCGCCTTGTTTGAGAGTCCTTTGCTGTTCGCCATTGTCTCAAGTCATTCACAAAGCTGACTCTCTCATCTCACTGGAGGAGCACTAGGGTTACCATCACACCCAGATTCACATGGATTCGGGGGATCAAACTCATGCCCTCATGCTTGTGTGGCAATCACTTTACCCACAGAGCCGCCTCCGTAGCCTTACAGAATTCCTTAACTATTTGCCCTAAGAAGTGACTTGCACTGTATCACTCCCCCCTCTCTTTCCTATTGCCTACAATAGGAGTTAGCAGAGCTAAAAAGTCTGGGAGAGGAAATTGCTGTGATTATTCAACTCACCCTTCTACCCCAGTCTTTTTATTAGCAATGAGCACACGGCAAAGGAGAGCGTGGCTAGAGGGGGCTATTCAGCAAAGTTATGGTCACATCATTCCCAGAATTGTCAGAGCACTAAGGACCCAAACACAAACCCATCTCCTTCCTGAGAATTTCTTTAACACACAGCTACTCTATGCATCTGTGGCTTATGGTAGGTTCCAAAGTCCAAGACACCTGCTATATACCTCAGACTAGACTTTAGTCATGACAGATTTCAGACATCTAAGCAAAGAAAAATAAGAGCTCTAGATTCAGTCAGCATAAGGATCCCTGGGTGGACAATTGCTGTCATAGACAATGACTAATCAATCTAAACCTTCAGCATACATTTAAGCCTAAATAAATACCTCTGAATTTTAATATAGGATAAAAATTCAAAGACAAAAAAAAAAAAAGGGACTCCTGTAGTATCTCTTAATTACAGTTGTTTCCCAAGCACGGTTGTAATCCCAACACTGGCAAATCTGAGGCAGAAGGTTGAGGGCTGAAAGTCATTCTTGGCTATACAGTAAGACACGATACAAAGTTCTATTCTTATGTGTATGAGCACTTCGCCTGCTTGTGTGCCTGACACCATTTCCAGACAGTGCTTGGGGAGATTGGAAAAGGGCGTTGGATTCTCTGGAACTGGAATTACAGACGGTTGTTAGCCATCAGGTGGGTTCTGGGAGCTGAACATGGACCCTTTCCAAGAGCAGAAATTGCTTTTGACCGCTGAGCATCTCTCGGGCCACTGAGAGTTCTATTTGCATCTGCCATTTTGTACAAGTGAGGCTCCCAACTTGGTTACTAGCAATGCTTGCAAACTCAAAATGTCAACAAGATGGTGCTTTCCCCTTTCTTACATAGGCTACTGTGGACCCTGGGAGGGCATTATGGGTACTTTATACTAAAAGGGCTTTCAGATTCAAATGTGAACCAAACCTGCACTCTGTTGGCTTAGTATACCTTTATCGCCCATTAAAGAAGATACCGGACGAATCAATGGCTTGGCCATTCAACCCCAAATAAATGCAACATGGGACTCTACACTTATTTACCACACTAAATCCCCACTGTGAGATCTCCATGAAGAGGTCTCATCAAAAAGCAAGTACTTCAGGGGACAGATCTTCTCTATGATACATATGCTGGGTTTACTCTTATTTTGTGCTTTTTATTTTCATTTTTATTTTATTTTACTTTTGGCTTTTCAAGACAGGGTTTCCGCTGTGTAGCTCTGGACATGCTAAAACTCACTCTGTAAACCAGGCCGACCTCAAACTTAGAGAATCATACTATGGAACCATACATTTTTTATCAGTCTCTTGTGTCATTGCTACAACAAAAATACCCATTGCAAGCAACATGGCAAAGGAAGCAGAGGCTTGGGTTCAAGGTCCATTGGATGTTTTCTTTCATGGCCTAGGAGCCATGACAGCAGGAGCATGAGGAAACTGCAACCTTGTATCCATGCATAAGAAGCAAAAAGAAATGAAAATGGGATTTAGTTTGCATTCTTCTCCCCTCCTCCCCCTGGAGCTGAGAACCGAACCCAGGGCCTTGCACTTGCTAGGCAAAAGCTCTACCAGTGAGCTAATTCCCAACCCCTAGTTTGCATTCTTTGTATTCAGCCTGGAATCCAGCCTTTTAAATAGTACTGTCCACATTTAAGGTTGGCCTTCCTAACCTGGTTAACCTACCTTAGATAATCCTTCACAGATGCTCAAGGATTTGCTTCTAAGGTGATTCTAAATCCCATCAGGTTGACAGTCAAGATTAACCATTGCTATATACTCGATGCATTCATTCAATCATCAAGTCATTCATTTACAAGTTTATGGTATACTATGCTAAGGGCTGGTGATACTGACCTAGAGGTCCAGCTCAACCCAGAAGGATCATCGTCACCAAGTACATCTACAGTGCCTCTATTTCCAATGTGCATATTCCAAAGCTTGGTGTGGTGAGGTTTCAGCTTAAGGATTTTGAGGTCTGTATAGTCTGCAACATAGCCTGCAACAATGGAGTAAAATATCTTAAAAAATTCTGATTTGTGGTAAATTCTGAACCTCCCTCCCTTTTGTGCAGTTTTGGTGGGATTTCCATTTTGATCAGGAGAATTATAGTTTCCATGATTATAAGAAATGCAGGGCATCAATATTTGCCACTGACTTGAGTCTTTCAGGTGTATGTGAAATATTTGATAGTTTATTTTTATCTGAATTTATCCTTGTATTTTCTTTTTACAAAAGGAGAAGGATTCAACATGGATCTTATTAATTCCTATTCCTCTGCACCAAGACAAGCTGACAATAATATATTTCCCAGTTCTGCAGCCGAGATCAGGAATTCATTCAAATATTTCAATTTCATTGTATCTGTTGAGACTTCCTTTGTGTTCTATAAAATTATTTTTGGATGGTTTCTTGAGTTGCTGAGAAATAGGCATATTCTTTGGTGTTGGTGAAATGTTCTGTAAGAGTTTGTTAGGACCATTTGGTGTATAATATAATATTGTCAACTAGCTTTCTGTTTAGTTTTGTCTGGCTGACCTGTTCATGACTGAGAGTATGGTTTTACGGTCTTCTACTATGAGTGGGTGAGGTTCGACATGAGTTTAAACTGGAGTGTTCTTTCTTTTATGAACTTGAACTTGGCTTTCATTTTGTTTGATGCATAGATGTTAACAATTCCAATGTACTCTTGTTGGATTTTTTCTTTGATGAGAGCATAGGGTTCTTTCTATCGCTTTCCTATCTACTTTTTCCTATCTCTTCTGATTAGTTTTGATTTGAAGTCTATTTTGTCAGATATTCAAATGGCGATGGCAGCTTGTTTCTTAAGTCCATCTGTTTGGAATACCTTTTTCCATCCTTTTACCCTGAGGTAATATCTGCATTTGATATTAAGGTATGTTTCTTGAGGGGATCAGAAGGATGGATCCAGTATTTTTTCTTCCATTCTGTTAGTCTGTGTCAATTTATTAGGGGATTGAGATCGATGGTGTGGATAGATATATCAATGAGCAGTGTTTGTTGATTCCTATTATTTTTGTCTTTGTTGTTGTTGTGGTGGTGGTGGTATATGTGTGTGCATGTGTCTATGAGAGAGAGAGAGAGAGAGAGAGAGAGAGAGAGAGAGAGAGAGAGAGATTTGAATGTTTCCCCTTTTTTGATTTGCTTGTCTGAGATAATTCCCTGTGTTTTCTTGGATGTAGCTAACATCTTTAAGTTGGAATTTTCCCTTCTAGTGCTTCTGTAGGGCTGAACTCATAGATATATGTTGCTTAGGCTTGATTACATCGTAGCATGTCTTATTTTCTCCATCTACCATGATTGAAAGTTTTGCTGGGTATAGTATTCTAGGCTGGCATCATTGGCCTATTAGAGTCTGCAGACCATCTCCTCAAGCCCTTCTGGATTTTAGAGCCTCCACTGAGAAGTCAGATGTTATTCTAATACGACTTGTTTCATATGTTACTTGGCATTTTCCTTTTCAGCTTTAATATTTTCCTTTGAAAATATTAAATACAATTAATATTTCTACTTTTATGTGCTGTGGGGATTTCCATTTCTGATCCAGTTTATGTGATGTTCTGTATGCTTCTCTTACCTTGATAGGCACCTCCTTCTTAAGAGAATTTTTTTCTATGATTTTGTTGAAAATAGTTCTTGTCCCTTTGACTTGGGTTTCTTCACCATCCTCTCTTTCTATTATTCATAGATTTGGTCTTTTCTTAATGACCCAGATTTCCCGGATGTTTGTACAGGAAATATTTTTAGATTTCATGTTTTCTTTTACAGTGATATTCATCTCTTTTATTGAGTCTTCAATGCCTGTGATTCTCTCTTCCATCTCTTCTATTTTGTTAGTGAGCCTTGCCTTGTCAGTTCCTGTTTGAGTTCCTAATTTTTTCATTTCCAGATTTCCTTCAGTTTGGGTTGTCTTTATTTCCTCTCTTGGGTTTTGAATCATTTTATTCATTTTCTTCTACTGTTTACCTATATTTGCATAGATTTCTTTAAAGGATTTTCTTTATTTTTCTCTTTAAGAATATCTATCATTTTGATAAAAGCTACATTAAGGTCTTTGCCTTGACTTCAGCTATGTTAGAATACTCAAGGCCAACTGCAGTAGTGTTCCTAGGGTCCAATGGAGCCATATTTTCCTGGCTGTTGTTGATTGTGTTTGTACTCTAATGTATAGCTATCTGGGTTGGAGAAGATTGTAACTCTAGGTACTGATACGTGGTCTTGTCTTTGCTCATTGAATGTTTTGTTCCTTGTTTTCTGTTGACCTCTCTGGTTCTTAAGACAGTGCAGGCATGACTTGATAGAATATTCTCCTTGGTCCCTGATAGATGTGGACATTGATCATTCCTGGTAAACTGTGTTTCTATATATTTGGAATGGGGATGGTCTTGGGGGAGTGATTAAGAGTCGGGAAGAAATCAGAGTGTTCTACCAGGAGCTCAGCTCTCTGGGAATGGGGGCAGAGAGGGAGGAGAGGTCATAACAGGTATTGTTCTCCAGAGCTGGAGATGAGACTGAGGGATTAGGTAGATATGGGTTGGAAAGGAAGGATAGTGAAGATGTAAAGTTCAACTCCCCATTTCACTGGCCCACTTTCTTTTCTGTCAGACTTGGCTTCCTAGAGAATTTCAGCTTGAGTTGGGGGCTAAGAAAACAGGATGAGTAGGGAGAAAAATCAGAGGGAAGATCTATGTGATCCACTAGAAATATGGGAAGAGTGGGGGGGCTAGTGGTCTACTACAGAGCTAAGGATAAAACTAAAGGATTATATGTGGAGGAAAATGAAGTAAATTTCTGCAGCTAGCCTACCTACTTCCTTGGCTGGAGTCTATTTAATAATTTATAATGATGATGCATGATACTGGTTATAAGACAAATGACAAGATAAATCACTATTTCTAACAGATTCTGGGAAATTATAAGCATTTTATCTACTTTAAATTTTTGTTTATACATGCTAGACAATAATGATTCAGAAATTTTCCTCCTAAGCAAATAACTTTGATTATATATTTATAAATGCTAAGAGGAATGTTTTATAATTTCTGAATAAGAAGTGAATAAAGGAGCCAAACAATACACTTCAAGTGTTCTTGAATGACATTCTCCTCCCTGACATAATCAGGTAAAAACCACATATTCATCTAAAGCTCTGAGTTGTTATTACAATAAAAAAAGAAACCATCTAAGCTGAAACTCCTGAAACCTAAACTCATTTTACCACATTCATTTTCTATTATTTTTTTCAGTGTTAAAATTATATTCATTTGATCCAAAGTTGGGATCCAAAACGTTCCAGAAAATATAACCCACAAACATTGGGTGACTGAGCTTTCGCTCCAGCCCCAAAGAGACCCTGGAAGAGCTGAAAGCCAGTGAGGATGTGTGAAGAATCTGCAGGGGAATTGGCAGATGTCACTGCATCACAGCCGGAACCAAATGGCTAAAAATGAAAATGTCCAAAGACAGACTAGAGTACAGTGGGAAGCAATATCTAATCTTTCTTAGGAGAGCATAAAAATGATTCTTTTGTTTGGCTACAAGTATTTAAAGAGCTGAAAAGAAAGATCATGTGGTTTTATTATACTGAAAAACTAAAGGCAACTAATAACTTTATACTTCAGAAAACCACGAAGAACATGTAACTAATTTCCTGTGTCTCAGAAGTGAAGCTGCAGAGTACTATGTTGATATCATATCATCCCAACTATTTACTCATTTCCCCTTTAAGTCTAAGTCACACAGTGTATCAGGCATCCCTTGCTACATAAAAATAAATTTTAAAAAGGTTAAAAACAGCAACAAAACCTAGCTGACTAAAAAAACAAATCAATAGGATTGTGCTACTAGAAAAGAAATTTTTTAAATGGTGCAGGAGGAGTGGATTTTTCCAGTAATGTTTTTTCTCATTGTAAGTTGTTTATTGCAAGATAATTTACAAATAGCCTAATGTCTTTATAACTCAATAGACCAAATTTCTTCTGCCAAAGACGTCAGGCGATCTGTTAAAATCAGCTCGGTGTTTTCCTTCTTCACTTCTTATCTGAGGCTGCAACTTGATTTTCACTAATCCAGAACAGTGGCCCTGGAGATGACTTCAACCAACTCGCTCATGACGACATCCTGATCGTGCATTTGAACATTGAAACAATTCGTCAATCATAGCAGAAGCATTCTTGCTGCCATTGTCCATGGCGGTCATCCTGGCACTCTGCTCACTGGTGGAGGATGATTTCAGGGGGGTAGTAGATGCCGTTGGCCAGGTTGGTTTCCTGGTAACTCTGCAGCACGTCAGCATCAATGTCCTCATGGTACTCACGTTCTCAGCAGTTGCAATGGAATTGAGAGAGAAGGCGGGCCTTTCTTTTGTCTTATAAGAGACAATTGACTTTAACTGATTAAAAAATTACATAGCCCTCATCAAACTCATATCCAAAATTTAACAACGAAAGAGCAATGATTGACCGATCTCCAAAAATAGGGGGCTTTCATGCTATGTCTTTGAATGATACCAACGAATGGTCAGAGTGAGTCCTACAAAGTATGCAGCTAATTTTTTCACTAATTTCAATGAGTGTAACTTCTTTTCCAGCTGCTACGCACATTCTTCAACTGTTAAGCCCACAAAGTCCCTGACCTAAGGACATACCAATAAGGTGTTTCCTCTTGTCCCTAGTATCACCCTTGTCATACAAAGCCAGGCAGCCCATTCCAGCTCAGCCCGGGCATATGTAGCAGCAAGCTGCCACAATCTTGACAGACTTGGCACCTTCTGGATGTTTTCAGTGGGCTCCAGTCTCCTGCAAATGTCATTCAAAACTACCTTGTCTCAAATGCAGATCTGTACATCCGCTGCACAGTATAGGCCAACACCCAGGTAACTCTCACTGGCAAAAATACGGTGTAATCCTAAAGGTCAGGCAGGGTTCAGTTAGAACCATACAAATATTGAAGTTACTTGATCATCTTGCACCAGAATCATCTGGGAAGTGAAGGTTTCTTCACTGTCGTATCTGTCCCCTGAGCTGGAGGGATTGCAAGCTGGTGTCAGTTGGGTCCGTGATGGAGACTACTTAACCATGGGCTATGTGTGTAACTTGGACCTCCTCCTGACACAGTGGCCTTGCACACTTGGACTTCTCACATAGGGTTCCGTAGCCCTTTGTCATTGGTTTTTGTTCTTTTCTTTTCTTTAAACTTGGCTGACTTTAGAGGTGCCTAAGGGATTTGAAAAAGCACACTTTTGGATGTCTACGAGGGCATTCCTTTTCTAAGATGATTAAGTGGTGAGGATCCTGTCTTAAGTAACAGCTGCATCCATTGATGGATTCAAAGTATTCGGAAACCATGGATTGTATTGCTAGCATACGCCTATGAGGGTATGCTGGCCCTGGCCCCTTTCTGTTCTTCCCCTCTGCCTTGTGACTGCGATGAGGTTCCCCTGGTCCCCTCTTCCATGATGTCTCTATTTCGCTATGTACAGTGAAGACAAAGGAGCCAGTGAACACAGATTTAAGACTCAGAAACCATGAGCCCCAAAATGCCTTCCCTCCTTCCAGCTGTCTCCCTTGTGTATTAATCACAAGGAAGAAAATCATGGCTATTGCCCCTTACCTATCCTGGGATGCCAGACGAAGCCACTGCTGCAACATTTGTAGATTCCAAATGTACCATTAAGGCTTTCCCAGGGATGAGAGTGGGCAATTGGATTCTATCCTTAAAGGGAACAGTACCAGCAGCCTCCAGAGCGTGACCAGTTTATCCGAATGATCACCGACTCTCACTCAGGGGCAAACTCTGGCCTCAGTGGATGGGAAGGAGAATCTAGGGTGATGCCATCACAGCTAGTCTTCACTCTGAATCAATGTCCCCACACCACATTGATTCAGAGCGAAGAATAACTGTGTCCCCAAGCAAGTGAGAGGTGTCAGGAGTAGGTAGATGAATAGATTAATAAAATCATATTCTCCTCCTCGAATTAATAAGAAGATATTTTCCAGAAAGTCCCAATCCAATCTCAAAACGCATACCAAACAGACAAGTTTTGTTTTATACAAGCGTATACTTCGGCAAAAGCCAGACAGATCCCTTTCTCAAGAGATTCTGTAAGAGCTAACGAATGTTCTTACAGTTCCAGGCATTTCTGGGTCTTTTCCCTTAATGCGATTTTACAACTTCCTTTTCTTCTAGGTACTTGACATTTGTTTTCCTCTTTTGTTGTGAAATAACTTTTCAGCTTTCTATTTCTTAGAAATTCAATTGGAATTTGCTACCAAAGCAAAGAAAGCAACATTTATACCACACGCCAAACCCTACTCCTCCCAGGATGAGAGACAAAGTAAGTTATGACTGTTAGAAAACTAACCTTTAGGGGAGGACGCCCACAGCCAGGCAGCTCAGATGGGCAGAAGATATCCGAAGGTCTTCCTCTGGGCAGGCGGGTGCCACTACTATGAGCAAGTATACAGTGAAGAGATGAGAAAGAGAATGGGAATTGTGTGTGCACTTTGAAGAGAGGTAGAACTGGAGGGTGGTGAGGAACAGGCTGATGTGAGTAGCCTGTGCTGCCACCTGAGGCCATGAGGAAGTCCCTCACCATGCTACCACTCAGGGCCAAGTCTGAGTCTATGACACCGTAGCATCAGGGGTCTGTTTTGATGTTGGTGACTCATATTACCATCAAAGGATGTGCAAATGTCCCTGGTCGGGGCTGCTGCCAAGAACCATGTTGACATCCAAGAGCTGTGTGCAGAGCTGGCCCCAAGGGGCTGAGAGCAGGTGACCTAGCCTCACCCCTCACCACAGCCTGCTCTGAACCTCACCCCAGCACCACAGTAGAGCTGGCCCGGCTGGCGTGGGTGTGGGAGAGCTGGGAGACTGAAAAACTCAGCTACCACCCAGGCCCCGATCTAGGGCTTTGAGCTGGTCCACCCCAAAATCTACCCCATCTTTGAATTGTTGGAGCCTGTGAAGGTGCCCGTCCTGCAGAACCAAGACTGTATCTCCACGACATACAGCAACACAGGAAATCTGAGAAGAATCCCGGTGAACATCCAATATTGACAGTGTAGCAGAAGGCCGAGGCCTCGAAACAGACCAATGACTGACTGAAATGAACATTTGCGAAAGAGTAGGCTCTATGACACAGCGTGGTACAGCGCGGCTTCCGCAGGGGATGTTGTGCCATTGTTATTGATGTTTGGGTATTTGTTTGTTTTCTTTGGGAGTGGGGTGCAAGGACAGAGGGTGGGTATGGAGGAAAGAGGAAGACAGTGGGATGGGATTCCGTGATACGAAACTCATAAAGAACCAACAGAAAGTTAAGAAAAAGAAAAAAGAGAAGAAAACTACCCTTTGAAATAGCTCTTTTCAAACTCCCTTACAGGAAGTGTATTTTCGCGAATTCTCTTCTGAAACAAAGACAGCGACTGAGTTCGAAAATATTTTGAATCCATTCTAAAATAAACGGTACCTTTCCCAAGATGATGTCATAGTTCCAAGGAGAGAAACTGCGTGTGTGTGATCTGTTCAGTTGCGATTCTCGTTACTGTCAGCGGAATTACATTAACATGTATAAGGAAGAAAGAGCAATTTGGAGGAAATATCAAAATATGATGAAACTTCTTTTGACTTGTAAATTAGAGAGCCTTCACTTTTAAATTATTTAAAGCTTAAAATCTGTATTAAAGCCAACATGTGTGTGTGTGTGTGTTCCTTTTTTATTTAATTTAAAAATGAACTTTTACTAAACCTGAGTGATGGAAGTAGTAACTGAGACAGAAAACCAGAGAAATATATATTCCATATATATAGATAGAAATATATTTTCGGGAAGCAGGGAGACTTGTTATTATTCTCGTGCTTTTAATGGCTCTAAATATCTTGGTAGACTTGACTCTAAGAAGTGTTTGATGCCAGAAGGGACAGACGGCCAGACTTCCTCTGAGCAGGTACAGGATCATCCCAGGGCTTCCAAGGGCCAAGCCAAGGTACCCTGAGAAGTAAGTGAAACCTGCACCAGGGCTTGCAGTCCCCATCGTCACCTTCGCCACTATGGGTTCATGTTCTCCCGAAAGAAGGCCACACGTCTTTTTTACATTTAACCCATAACCCCTCCATCTTCCCTCCTCTAAATACTCAATCAAAACTGATCTCAGAAATAAATTAAGTTTTCTAATTCATACTTTTTTATATTTACAAAAACCAATTCTTAAAGTGGCCAGTGTCCTGCCGGGACCACCTGGGACAGAGGTCTCTTTCCATCGTGAGCAATGGTTGGTGCAGAGACCTGTGGCTGTTGAGAAGGCTGGGAGTGAATGGTTTCCAAGTTATTGGCTATAGGTTGATGTCTATATGCAGGAGAAGGCTGGCACAAGTTAGGTTAAGGCCATGATTGGACAGTGAAAAAGTAAGGCGAGAACAAAGTTTTTTTGTAAGGTGGGGGAGAAAGGAAAGAGAATAAAGATGGAGATGGAGAAGGACGACCCAGACACAGGTGGTCTTCAATGACCCTAGGTAGTTATATATATTTCTTAAGGGATGAAATTCTATAGGCCAATTTATCTTATCTAGGTGGGCGGTTTATTTCTTTATCAATTGGTTGTGAGTTTATTGTGTGGATGTATTGTGGACTGAGAACTTAAATTCTCAATCTGATTGTTAAATTACAGCTTATTGAGTCATGATTTTACTGGGCAGCAGGAACCAGAGAGTTCGTAGTTTAGTAGAGAGCCGCCGGGAGAGATGCTAACCAGAGATAAATTATGGTTAGCTCCATATGGCCCCACAGGTGCCAGAACTAAGTCTAGGGACCAGTGTGGCAAGGTGCCACGCTGGAACGGCTCGCAGATCACCTGGGTCTGAGAGTACTTGGGGGCAGCATAGAGCTGCTGAGATAAAAGTACCCCTTGGTGCGGTGTGGCCCAACAGTGCAGGTGCTAGCGCGGGATGAAAGGTTAAGGCTTTTTAAATATTTACCGCAACACTGGGCCCTAAATAAGACATCAGTATTACCCATCCTAAGTCGCTGGGAAGGAACGTCACAGATAAAATGAGGCAAAGAGACGACAGTAAGAACTAGAGAATGGTTTGGCGCCCGGGAGCTCTGGGGGATCCGGTTAGTTGATACTGTTGTTCTTCCTGTGGGGTTGCAATCCCCTTCAGCTCCTTCAGTCCTTCCCCTAACTCTAACATTGGGGTCCCTGGAGTCAGTCCGATGGTTGGCTGTGGGAGTACACGGAAGCACCCATGGCTCCAGATACATATGCAGCAGAGGATGGCCTTATCTGGCATCAGTGGGAGGGGAGGCCCTTGATCCTGTGGAGGCTCCGTGCCCCAGTGTAGGGGGATGCTAGAGCCGTGAGGGAGAAGTGGGTGGGTAGGTGGCAGAGCACCCTCAGAGAGGAGAAGGGGAGGGAGGATGGTATGGGGAGTTGCAGAGAGGAAACCAGAAAGAGGGATAACGTTTGAAATGTAAATAAATAAAATAACCAATTTAAAAAGAAAACTGGAGGATGGGGTGGAGTCTCACAAAATGTCACGTTCTGGATATGACAAGGCCAATATACTCAAGAACACAGAAGCTGTGGCTACCTGCGTACCCCTGAAACATAGACACATAAAACGTGAAAGGAGGAG